>NC_091154.1:36767719-36905219 GCF_040958095.1 Procambarus clarkii | reverse complement strand
CACTCACTCACTCACACACTCACTCAATCACACACACACACACACACACAAAGTGGTTGACAAATGGAATGCATTAGGGGTGATGTGGTGGTGGCTGACTCCATACACAGTTTCAAATGTAGATATGACAGAGCCCGATAGGCTCAGGAACCTGTACACCTGTTGATTGACGGTTGAGAGACGGGACCAAAGAGCCCGAGTTCAACCCCCAGGAAGCACAATTAGGCGAGTACACACAGAGGAAGCAGCCCGTAGCAGCTGTCTAACTCCCAGGTGCACAGTTGACAATACACCTATTTACTGCCAGGTAAACAGGTGCATCTGGGTGAAAATGCCCATTTGTTTCCGCCATCACCGGGGATCGATCCCCGGACCCGGTCATGTGCACAGGTATGCACGCGTTCTGATTCACGCATGATTCATGTTACATCCCCCCCCCCCCCCACGAAACACAGGTGGACACTGCCCATTACGCTCCCCCCCCCCCCATTACACCGCCTCCCACGGGACCCATTTCTTTATCAAGCTCCCATTATCTGGCCAGGGTCAGTACGTGCTGAGTGGGCTACACGGGCGAGATGAGGGGTGGTGTGGTGGGTGATGGGGAGAGGGGAGAGGGGGGTAGTGTATGCATAGGTAGGCGTGCGTGTCTACTCACCTATTTGTGCCTGCAGGATCGAGCGTTGGCTCTTGGATCCCGCCTTTCTAGCCGTCGCTTAAACTCATCAGAGTTTCCAGCTTTCACCCCCATGTCCCCCATGTTCTGTTGGTATTCCGTGTGAAGATTTCCATGTCAAACACGTCACAAGTCAAGCCTGGTCTCGGGCCGGGCTTGGGGAGTAGAAGAACTCCCAGAACCGCTATCAAGCAGGTATCAAGCAAGTATTTCGCCTATTTCCCCTCTGCCAATTCCCCTAAGTATTTTGTATGCTGCTATCATATCTCCCCACTCCCTCCTAGTAGGAGTCTATTGATAAATATTGATAAACCAGCGACACTGAGCGGCTTTACGCTATTCTAACAAGGATATGACAAGGAATATGAAATTCGTGGTCTATGGCATTCAAAGAATAGTCACCAAAGGCATAAAAGAATAGGTTACAACGCAGACAATACAACTAGCATGATCAGTTCCTTCAGTCACTCTTCATATCCCATCCCTTGCGATGGGCTATTGAGAGAGAGAGAGAGAGAGAGAGAGAGAGAGAGAGAGAGAGAGAGAGAGAGAGAGAGAGAGAGAGAGAGAGAGAGAGAGAGAGAGAGAGAGAGAGAGAGAGAGAGAGAGAGAGAGAGAGAGAGAGAGAGAGAGAGAGAGAGAGAGAGAGAGAGAGACAGAGAGAGAGACAGAGAGAGAGACAGAGAGAGAGAGAGAGAGAGAGAGAGAGAGAGAGAGAGAGAGAGAGAGAGAGAGAGACAGAGAGAGAGAGAGAGAGAGAGAGAGAGAGAGAGAGACAGAGAGACAGAGAGACAGAGAGACAGAGAGAGAGAGAGAGAGAGAGAGAGAGAGAGAGAGAGAGAGAGAGAGAGAGAGAGAGAGAGAGAGAGAGAGAGAGAGAGAGAAAGGGGGGGGGGGGGCGAATGAGGGAATATGATATAAAATGCTAGGGACAAATGGTCAATGGTCAGTCGTGGCTCATGTAGGTGAGCATCATTAACCGCATGTGTTCGTAGGTGGCCAGGCCGGGTCACAAGCCTCTGGCTAGCGGGCTAAGTCCATACCGTGTTAAGGGAGAATCCGCAAGGTCTCCCCTGAATACCCTTTATTCTCTTCTCCGAGGCAATGGGTCCCCTACAATTTGCAGCATAGGTGGTACCCCTTTTATACATCATCAGTAGTTTGACCTAAATTAGGTTAGGATTAGGTTAGTTGTATTGATAATAGGCCTATTTCTATAGTATACCGGTGAGGCATCTACGAAATTAGAGCGAAGCACTGATCAAGAAAAAGACTTAAGAGCTGATCAAGAAAAACAACTCCTAAGCCACGTGTGTTATTTTCATTCACAAAAAAGAACAAAAGGGCTACTGGATTAACATAAGTGTTGCCAATGTTACGATAGAGAGCTGCAATAATTTGTGTAAACGGTTCGACCATTTCTCGAATAATGGTTAAGGCAGGTTCGCAATAAGCGTTCAACAATGGTTCGAGTCTTATGTGCCCGTCAAGTGCCTTGCCACATCCACTTTTCAAGCAATCAATCTTTATGGGTTCATTTACCTTTGAATATCAAAAACCCTCCCTTGCAAAAAATATGTAGACAATTGGACCGATTTCCTCAATCTACATCAATGACATAAGGGAGGACATTGGCCTGGGAATATTGATAAACCCCATGGAACCCGAACCCTCCCTCCCTCACCGACCCAGAAACACGAGATTAAGAGCACAAGAGAAGGAGAGTTCGCTCTCCGGCGCCGTATACCTCCAAAGGCATTGTCTGGTGGACGGCGCGTCACCCAACCAACGACAGAGTGACACTGAGCCGCTTTACGCATGGACATGGCAAGGAATATGAAATTCATGGCGTATGGCATTCAAAGAATAGTCACCAAAGGCATAAAAGAAGAATAGGTTACAACGCAGACAATCAAGCACAAACATCAGAGGCACATGACTCCTCAATCTCCCGCCAACAAATGTAAGGAATGTCGCTGGAACAACAGTGGAAGCTTTCGAGCGAGAACTGGGCAAGTTTCTGCAGGAGTTACCGGATCAGCCAAACCGTGATGGCTATGTGGGGGCCTTCGGGTTAAGCAAGACAAACAGCCTCACCTGGAGCATACCTGGAAAGAGTTTCGTGAGTTATTCTACTCCCGACAACCCGGCCTGGGACCAAAGGCGCGAAGACCAAGCGCTCGCCAGAGAGAGGCAGGCCAGAGACCAGGCTGCAGGAGTAGAACTCACGAAATCGACAAAAAGGCAATCTCAGAAATACTGAAGGCTGGCTTTAGGCTAATACACGACTGACATAGACGCCGCACAATAAGGCACTTACAAACACGATCACAAGAGTGCGGCTGATAACACACAGGTTTTGAGTGAGGTCCAGTTGACACCCACCTATACATTAGAGCTCTGAGAGGGGGGTCCAGTTGACACCCAGCTATACATAAGAGCTCTGAGAGAGGGTCCAGTTGACACCCACCTATACATTAGAGCTCTGAGAGGGGAGTCCAGTTGACACCCAGCTATACATTAGAGCTCTGAGAGAGGGTGTCCAGTTGACACCCAGCTATACATAAGAGCTCTGAGAGAGGGTGTCCAGTTGACACCCCAGCTATACACAGAGCCTTCAAGCGCCCTGCTGGTGCGTATAACTGAACACTTAAGACTATCAGTTACTATACAGCTCAATAGCGAACATGATACTGCCCACTCAGTCTGATAGCTGTGTCGCTGAGAAGCGGTCGCTGGAGTGATTCTGAAGGAGGGTGTGGGGGAGGTTGCAGGAGTAATATGGGGGGATGGGTGTTGCAAGGAGTGACATGAAGAAGAATGGATGTTGCAGAATTATTATGGAGGGGAGTGTTGCAAGAGGCATGTCGATGGTAGTGGAGTGTTGTGGCCTATTGACACAGCGATGGTGAGCACTGTATCAATGGCTATACCGGCTTGCACTTAGAGTAAGCTGGATGATGCCGATTTTTATTTCTATACAGCTCGCGTGTTTCATTTATGCTTAGGACTAGTAGGCTTCTTCTATGCAGTTTCAAACGTGCTGTGTTGTTTTGAATTTTCGGTTGCTGAGTGCAGGCAGTCAGGCAGGTCACGAGTATTCACACTATTCCCACAATAGTAAGCGAGGGATAGTGTTAGACCCCACTTCCACGAGGTCGCTGGCAAGTAGTCACTGGTAGGTCAGTACATAGTTCTCATTCTTCCTCCAATGCCCCCATCTTCCTCCTCCTCCAATGCCCCCATCTTCCTCCTCCTCCAATGCCCCCCATCTTCCTCCTCCTCCAATGCCCCCATCTTCCTCCTGGCGGATCTATACTTCCCCCCAACAATACACAGACCGTCCAACCTTCCCTCTCGCCTTCCCTCTGACCCCTCCAGCACATGTGGGCGAACTTAGCCGGCCAGCCATCTATCTAGTATAGTATTTCCACACCACCCGTCTCCTGCTCCTCCTCCTGCTTCTGCTGCTGCTGCTCCACCTCCTCCTGCTGCTGCTGCTGCTGCTCCACCTCCTCCTGCTGCTGCTGCTCCACCTGCTCCAGCTGCTTCTGCTGCTGCTGCTCCACCTGCTCCTCTCCCTCACTTGTTAGGTGCTCCTTCAACCCAGGCAGCACCCGGTCGTTCCTCGGGGTCACTTACACCACGCCCAGCGATATATTGGTGGTTGTGGCCGCTGGCAACAACACTAACAAGACATCGAAGTGTATTGATGTGTTGTATTCTTCTGGTGTTGTGAGACACGTGAATATGGTGTTGTTCGGGTGTTCTTGTTACGCTTGGTACAAGTTATTAATAATCCTGACAACAACAAAATAGTTTACTTGATTTATACGGAGTAGGAAAAGGAAGTGGGAAGAGAGAGGAGAAAGAGGGGGAAGGGAGGGAGGGAGGAATAAAGAGAGGGAAAGGAGAAGAGGAAAAAGAGATGGGGAAAGGAAAGTAAGGGGGAAGACACTAAAAGTAGGGCTATAGGAGATTAGACGATCAACAAACACCACAAGAACCACTAAAAACCACATATATGCCACTGGCAGTGGCAGTGCCACTGACACAGTGGCACTTGTGCACAGTGGCACTTGTTGCACGCCTGACTGTGGTGGTGGTGGGGGGGGGGGGGGGGGGGGGTAGGTTGTGGTGCCAACTCAGCACCCTGCCACAACACGGCACAACTTGTTCCCCACCTTCCAGGGGGATGCCAAGGGTCAGACCTGCTCCACCCCCCTCCGCCCTGCACCCATACACTCACCATAGCTAATATATGCACCGGGCCCCTGTGCATATATTATATATTTTATTAATAAAAGGCCATAGGTAGTTTCGTATTGCATCCAGTCTCCCAATCATGCGAGTATACTGACTAGCCTGGACGGCCATTTTATTTACATCACAGGGATTACGGGTTATTCATGCCCGTGCCACCTCTTGGGTGGCTTAATCTTCATCAATCATCACTAGAGGAAAGATCTAACGACCGTGATGAGCTAGGATGAATATTGTCAACCTGTCCTCTCACCTAATACGTCACATTTGTTACGGATTCGAGCAATCCGTTAGAAATGCGACGTACTATTAAAACTCAACGTAATAAAAAAACCCAAGACTACCTCCCCTCCCTCACGTAGCCCCAAGACTACCTCCCCTCCCTCACGTAGCCCCGAGACTACCTCCCCCACCCCTCACGACACTCATCCCTTCCTATAAATAATAACAGTGGCAAGCTTCCCATTACGTGACCCATCAATATTACCTTTCCCACAGTTCCCTTCCCACTGACAGCTCTTCATCCCCTTCCATCCTGCAGCTGTTATTGTCTCTTTTGCTGCTCCTTCATCCGTCTTTTCCCTCTCTCTCTCCCCTTCTCTCCAGCGGCGCGACTCGCCGTGTCTAGGGGGCCCACAAGGATCATATTTCAGGTCAAAATTGAGGGATGATGAACCCTATACGGCGGCCCTAGACTGTCCCGGGGTGCTGCGGGAGGCCAATGGCGCATGCGTCTCTCAGTCAGGTTAATCACCTTTGTTTTTGTCAGTCACTGGATGGGTTACCGTGGGCGGCCGCGTTCTGGAGGAGACCCTGGATATGAGTACTGAGGAACAGCTGATGATGTAAACAATGGCGGGAGACGAGAGGAACAGCTGATTATGTAAACAATGGCGGGAGACGAGAGGAACAGCTGATGATGTAAACAATGGCGGGAGATGTGAGGAACAGCTGATTATGTAAACAATGGCGGGAGATGTGAGGAACAGCTGATGATGTAAACAACGGCGGGAGACAAGAGGAACAGCTGATGATGTAAACAACGGTGGAAATGGTGGTGGGGATTATGTTGTAGAATGTAGCGAGAAGTACAGAGGGTGGTGGTAGCGAGAGTTGTGGTGGTTACAGTGGTCGGGAGAGTGGTAGTGGTGGTGGTGGTGGTGGTGGTGGTGGTGGTGGTAGTGGTAGTGAGAGTGAAGGAGACAGTGTTGGAGAGGGTCATCTTGTTTCAGTGGCAGCGAAACTTAACCTCAGGAGACCCTTTGTCTGTTTGTAGTGGTAACTTGTGTGTGCTCCGTCGCCCCCCCCCCTCACACCTCTCCCCTCACTGTGGCTGTGTCACCCTCACCTCTCCCTCCTCTCACCCTCATTACACTACTGACCCTCATATATACCTCTTGATATGCTCATTTCCATCACTACTGAACCACCTATCTCCCCCCCCTCCCCCCTCCCACGCTCTCTGACCGGGTGTCAATATTCCTTTACCAACAAACCCATTTTCTAGTCATTTCCATCCTCCTCCTTGTGGTTACTTTGTGATGGTTCCGAGGATCAACGTCCCCGCGGCCCGGTCACTGTCCAGGCCTCCAGGTTGGTGGTCTGGGCCAACTAGGCTGTTGGACGCAGCTTGCTGCCAGCCTGGCGTATGAATCACAGGCTGGTTGATCAGGTACTCCTTAAGAGGCATTTGTCGAGTTCTCTTTTGAACACTGTGAGAGGTCGGGCAGTTATGGCTCTTATGTCTCCAGTCATTTTCATCCCCCCCTCTCCATCGCCTCCCTCTTTTTGTGGTTGTGAAGAAGGGGTCCCCGTGTCCACATGTGTACCACCACCACCATCACCACCACCATCAATGCCACAACACCAGACATGGTTGCCCTCATTGCTATGTTGAACCCAACACCCAAGACATGCCCGTGACCTAATAACCACTACCACCCACACTGGTCGGGTCCTCCCCAACCACTACCACCCACACTGGTCGGGTCCTCCCCAACCACAACCCACCCTGGTCGGGTCCTCCCCAACCACGTGTTGCACCAACCTGGTTAGTACACACTTCATTTACACTCATACATTTGCAACACTGGATTAAATCTAAGTGTTTCTATACACAGTAATTGCGACCATCTGCATGTTTTCAATTTAATGTAAAAATACACAGCTTGTCGAGATACAAGTCAATAAAGGAGCAATAAAACAATACAAAAGTATTAAAGTGTAACTGACAAATTAAAAAAAAATTGTAGCTTGCTAGGCTAGGCCTAGTGATAAATTAGTAATACCTACTTATATTCACAATCTTAAACAGGACCTAAGATGGCGGGAAGGTAACATCACATTAACCAAAGCTACAACAATCTCCACCAACCATCACATTAACCACAGCTACAACAATCTCCACCAACCATCACATTAACCACAGCTACAACAATCTCCACCAACCATCACATTAACCACAGCTACAACAATCTCCACCAACCATCACATTAACCACAGCTACAACAATCTCCACCAACCATCACATTAACCACAGCTACAACAATCTCCACCAACCATCACATTAACCACAGCTACAACAATCTCCACCAACCATCACATTAACCAAAGGTACAACAATCTCCACCAAACATCACATAACCGTTCACACACACAGAAGGACGACACACACAAGCAATGATGCTGGTGATCATTTATGCAATGATGCAGCATCATTTAAGACAAAAAAAACAAGTTACAAACAAATATTCCCACAAACAGCTGTAGTGCCATAAGTCAAGACTTGTTTGTGTGCGCGCGCGTGTGCATACATGCGCGGGTGTACATGTGTGTGTTTACTTATGTGTATGTATGCTTATGTGTAAGCGTGTGTTCAGTTCCTCGCGAGTGCCTGCGCTGAATCTCAAGGTCTCCAGAGAAAACATTTAAAATATATGGGTCACTGACCCTCATGACTCCATTACCCCTCCCCTTTCCCCTCTCACCCCCCGGTCCTTCCCCTCTTCCCACTAACCACCACACCCATCGATCCGTCCATGTGGACAGTCAGAAGCCGGGACGACCGACAAACCACTTGTTGCATATAGCCATCTGTTGCTCCAGCCTCACCCCCCCTTCCTCCTCCACCACTACACCCTGAGCACCCCATGTGGTCCCTTCCCTGAGCACCCCATGTGGTCCCTTCCCTGAGCACCCCATGTGGTCCCTCCCCTGAGCACCCCATGTGGTAGCTCCTCTCTCACACCCTCACCAACTACTACTACAGTGAGGCTACTTCATACCAACCACAACAACCACAACTTTCCCCCATACTCCAACAGTAGCACAGTTTACTATTACTGTTGGAGTACCACCACCACCACCGTTAAGACTACTGAGCCTACAACCACAGCTACCATTACTGTAAGGTAATGGTATTAATTAAGGTAATTAGGTAAGGTAAGGTACAAGGTATTAGGTATTAATTAAGGTAATTAGGTAAGGTAAGGTACAAGGTATTAATTACGGCGAATAACTTACAAATCATTAAGTATTTGAGAATAGTTAACCTAGATCTTAGTTCTGAAGAGCTGTCATCCCTCTCCATGAAATATGAATCTAACTGGGAAGCAGAAAACCCCCCTAGTCTGTGCCTAGACAAGCACAAGCACAAGAAACCTAATCCATCGTAAATACCAAATCTCTCTCACACACACACACACACACACACACACACACACACACACACACACACACACACACACACACACACAGAAGAGCTCGGGGAGACATGATCACCACATACTAAATTCTCAGGGGAATTGACAGGTTAGACAAGGATGGACTATTTAACACGGGTTGTACACGCACAAGAGGACACAGGTGGAAACTGAGTACCCAAATGAGCCACAGAGACATTAGAAATAACTTTATTCAGTGTCAGAGTAGTTAGTAAATGGAATGCACTAGGAAGTGATGTGATGGAGGCTGACTCCATACACACCTTCACATGTAGATATGATGGAGCTTGAGAAGCTCAGGAATGTGTTGTGACGATAATCTCTTTCAAGAGAGATTGAGCCTGCTCTTCCCTACAAAGTACGTCAATATAAAAGATAATATAGAAGATACGTCCAGCAAGTATCGCCAAACGTTTTGCCCAGAGAGCAAATCGTACCCAGCACACAGTGACACCTGCTAGCTACCACCACCGTAACCAGCAAACTGCTCGTCCTTTGCCTGCCTGTCGCTGATTGGCTGGTGTCCCGTCGCACCTGCCCTCCGCCCTCCACCACAAGTTGATGTCTGGGCTGTAGTGCTCCAGTATCGTCAGAATATCTCAGTGCTCCTTGCAGTTGACATCTCTCGCTGGTAGACTAAGCCTTGGCTTTCGTGTACTAAGGGAGGTGGCAGCTCGAAGCCAATATTCCAGCACCACTAATATTTATTTTGCTATCACTGTAACTCACTTATCTTATCGTAACTTTTCATTTGCCAGTGATTATTCATATTATTTTGTTTGTTGACTTGTCTTTCATATTTTATGTGCTTAACTTTATTCATGTCTTGTTTTTCTAAAGTAATTAAAATTTCATTGTTAATTTACTTGTGTTTTGTGTGTCTTCCCATTACCTTACCACAGACGAAAGCTCCAGCTTTTCTCTTTTTTTCCTATAATGTGACGAGGCCCTGCCCCTAGCTTTTGAAACAGCCGAACACCAACGCTTTACCATCACAGTGTATACCAGTAGATTAACGGTTAAGAGGCGGGACCAAAGAGTCAAAGTTCAACCCCCACAACCACATCTAGGTGAGTACTCGCAAAGAATGTTTTGAAACCCTTTCCCAAGCAGGACGAGAGCGAACATATCAACTTAGCCAGCTCAAGTTTACAGTGTGTGTGTGTACCCGAGTTTACCATGTGATAAACTAAACACAGCTTGAGAAGTTATCTTGCCATGGGGTGATTTTTTTATGGGATGGTGAGAGATGGGGGGGAGGGGGGAGAATAGGGAGGGGGTTATGGAGAGAGAGAGAGAGAGAGAGAGAGAGAGAGAGAGAGAGAGAGAGAGAGAGAGAGAGAGGGGGGGAGAGTGTGTGGGGAGTGAAGTTATTCTTCACGTATCTATGACGTCACACACTCGTAACTGACAGTATTATCACGGTAGGCTTAGGCCTAAGCACTTATGTAAATATTTATCAAATTTATCTCCTCTGTACGAGTTGCTACCCATTACCACCTCTGGTGCCAATGTGGGGACCCATAGCCTCGGAGAAGAAAATAAAAAGTATTCAGAGAAGACCTTGTGGTTTCTCACTGAACACTAATATTATCTTCTCCTACCACCCCCGTTCTTTTGTATGTACACATATATATTTGTTTTATTTGAACTTTGTTACAAAAAAAGGAATTACATATAGGGTACAAAGATGGTTATCATAAGTTGTCGAGTTCCTCCAGCTCCTCAGATGGTGGGCAGGATTATTATTATTATTATTATTATATATATATATATATATATATATATATATATATATATATATATATATATATATATATATATATATATATATTTGCATAACGTACCGCATATCGTTAAAAAAAATAATATTTTTCCAACATTTTAACATGTGGAATGATGGGAATGTTTGAATGCGCAAGATAAACTTCTTTTGTTTTAGGCTGACCGAAAAGCCTGACCAGCCTGACCTATGCTAAATACGGCAATTATGCTCCAATACTGCTTAACAATGGTCAAACTTGGCCTAATTAAATGAGTAATTCAAGTGGTCAATAATAAATTATAAGCCTTCAGGCCGTGTTTGTAGTTTGTGTACGTGTATGTACACGGGTTTCAGTACACGTGTGTGTGTGTGTATGTGTACACGGGTTTCAGGACACGTGTGCGCGCGTACACGGGCTTCATCTTGCTAGTCCTAGCACCCCCTCTCCAAGCCTATTCTTTTAAAACACAAGAAACGACAAAGAGGGGCGCGAGAAAATATTCAACAATAAATGTATTCGTTATCCTTTTAATACCACATTAATTAAAAGAGCCTGAAGGCTCCCGTCCACTCAACGTCAGAATGTTATCTTGGTTCATTATAATATCTTCAGGGGTGCTATCGTCTCTCTTAATTACAGTAGCCGGTGTCCGGCGCCTTCCTCACTGACGGCCTGGTCGAGGACCGGGCCGCGGGGACACTAAAGCCCCGAAATCATCTCAAGATAACCTCAAGAGATAACCTGACGTCACCAGGACTACGAGGTAGCGAGTGTGAGGCCAGTTGAGTTTATCACACCATTATAACGGGGGAATTTCAACTCGGCCAGAGAAGTAAACAGACGCACATGACCGCATTCACTGTTGCAATCGCCACTCACTGCCGGCTGCAATGACTTCCGTGGTTTTCCAGCACACCACCACACTCAGCACTGTAAACGGCACATCACAGGTAAGGTCGGACTTTAAAAGTCCATATTTGCGTGATGTCACAAGCACCTTTTTCTCTCCCTCTCTCTCAAATTCACCTGGGAGGGAGCGCAGAACACCAGCCTCCGCTCAGGCTCGAGGTCAAACACACACTGGGCAAGTTTGTCTCGTCCCACGCGGCTCACACGGTCGCGACCCTCTTGCTCTCGACTTCCAAATTTAACTCGCTTATTTTTTTTTTTAAACAATTCTACAACACTTTAGAAAATTATGACCCGACGAATTATCATTTTGAAACAATTAACGTCAACATGAATTGTGTAAACACCACCTCTCTCACGTTTCACTAACAATTCATACCTAAACCTAACATCTTGTGTTGGGTTGGCAGGTAGTTATTTTCATACGATATTTTCAACAATTTACAACACTAACTTACACAATCATTTTCCTGCCAGGGTGTTAACCTTCTAACACCGATATAATAACAAACACCTCTTAAGTCAAGGTAGGAGACAGAGCTATAGATGAGCAAGCCGGAGGCATTTAGCAAGTTGTCCTGACGGGAGGGATATATAGGCTTGGGACGAGACGAAGCTGTCCCCCCCATATCAACAGACGGGTCCTCGTCTCCTCCTGTCAGCTGACAGATTCACGCTTCACTCACTCACTCACTCACTCACTCACTCACTCACTCACTCACTCACTCACTCGTCCAGTTGTGTAGAAATCCTCTGTTTAGGAATATGAGATGAGCCAACTTATCGTCAGTTGAAGAATAGCAGATGTGCTAACTTTATTTTCAAGAATATGTGATGTGATTACGGGCTCACCATAGCCCGTGCTACATGGACACTTCCTTCTTAGCTAAATCTGAAAACAACAACATGTGATGTCCTAACTTTATCTTCAAGAATATGAGATGTCTACACTTGGCTATCCATACATATTTACACCTGGTTATCCATACATTTTTACACTTGACTATCCAATAGAAAATAAAAATACTCGTTCAGATGCTGAATAACATTTTCAACGTAACTATTTGTACTACAAGATCTATACTTAAGGCCCGACATGCAAATGGGTTTGACGGCAAAAACCACTAAAAATGCAAATAACAATAATTATGTATTGGCGCAGACAGTCTGCGTGGGGAGAGGCGGTCATGCACTCCTGCTTGTCCTCCGCGACGCTGCTCTTCGATATCTGGGTGTCTGCTGAGGCCCTCCGTCGCCTTCAGCAGTGTCTGCTGAGGCCCTCCGTCACCCCTCAGCAGTGTTTGGGTGTCTGCTGGCCCCTCCGTCGCCTTCAGCAGTGTCTGCTGAGGCCCTCCGTCGCCCTCAGCAGTGTCTGGGTGTCTGCTGGGCCCTCCGTCACCCTCGCCGTGGGCGTCGCAGCGTCTAGGATGCCGTCCAATTTTCAACACGGTCTCGCTCTCTCATTGTGTATGATGACCGAACCACCACGGCCCCTCAGACCAAAGGGTTAAGACATTCTCTCGGCTAGCCAGAGAGCCTAATCGTGGGTGTTTGGGGTTCGGATCCCGGCAAACACACACACACACACACACACACACACACACACGCGCGGGGCCTGGTAGCCTGGTGGATAGCGCGCAGGACTCGTAATTCTGCGGCGCGGGTTCGATTCTCGCACCAGGCAGAAACAAATGGACAAAGTTTTTTTCACCCTGAATGCCCTTGTTACCTAGCAATAAATAGGTACCTGGGAGTTAGTCAGCTGTCATGGGCTGCTTCCTGGGGTGTGTGTGTGTGGGGGGGGGGGAAGTAGTTAGTAAACAGTTCATTGACAGTTGAGAGGCGGGCCGAAAGAGCGAAGCTCAACCCCCACAAACGCAACTAGGTGAATACACACACACACACACACACACACACACACACACACACACACACACACACACACACACACACACACACACACACACACCAATAATGACCTCAGCGCCCTCTGTGGTGTATCACGGGACCGCAGACATGCCATCCCTGCCGCAGACATTAATGATGATACATATGACTGTATTTATCTAATACGACCTCTTAAGAGTGGGTGTAACAGCGAAGACCTTGCTTCTTGCCGGTCCGCGTTCGATCCCCCGATGATCTAAGTGGCTGGGAACATCGCTCCTTCCCTCCGTTCACATATCCCAGCTGCTTATCCTGTCTTAATATCCACCCCCCCCCCCTTCCAGGGGCAATATATAGTCATACTGGCTTAGTGCTTTCTCCTGATAATTATCGTATCTTACATAATAAATAACACAACGCGAAAGATTTGTTACATCACCGCATACAACATATACAACTATTGTATGACGGTTGTATTGTCGGCCAAACACAATCCGACAGATATTAAATATAATTTAACCATATACAAACAACCCAACATTAATGGTGTCGTTAAATCGTAAACATTTAAACACCTGTGACTAACACTGTTCACCGCTCATTATTTAACGACGCTCCACCACACCACCTGGCGGGGACGTCCCCGAACCTCTCTCTCCCAGGAGCTCCACGTAGACGCAACCACATCAGCGGCATGAGCAAGTTGGTGAGCATCGTGACTTGCTTTCATGAACCCCAGACAAGAATGTTTTCAGAACGCTGTGTACAGCAATACGTCCAAGGCGCGGCTAGAGTGAGCAGCACCAGCCTGGAGCCCCACACCGAAAAGCACAATAAGATTGATAATTAAAAGTAAAGTCAACCTGAGTTGAATTTAATACCTGGTAGAAGGGATAAATAGAGGGTGTCCACTGGATCTAACCAGTAACTGGATGGGTGACCGAGCGATATACCACCCCCCTACTAGCCCCTTGGCTAGGGGGGGGGGGGGTTATATATCGGTTAGCCAAATAGGTATCCTGTCTCCCGATAACAGATGTGCGACAGTTGGAGAGGCCGGCCCAGGCGCTGAAGCTTTACTTCTCCGAACTGTGTTCTGTAAATCCCCGCCCGGGAGGTGAGCACACGCCCAACACTCAGCATACCTGACAGCATGCAAATCGGCGTTAATTCTGATCCGACAAATATTTAGGAGAACACGAGCCTTGTGAAAGGTATTTCTTTATGAATGTCACCCAGCGTGGCCCCTGAGCATGTCACCCAGCGGGGCCCTTGAGCATGTCACCCAGCGGGGCCTCTGAGCATGTCACTCAGCGGGGCCCCTGAGCATGTTACCCAGCGGGGGCCCTGAGCATGTCACCCAGCTGGGGCCCTGAGCATGTCACCCATCTGGGGCCCTGAGCATGTCACCCAGCGGGGCCCCTGAGCATGTCACCCAGCGGGGCCCTTGAGCATGTCACCCAGCGGGGCCCCTGAGCATGTCACCCAGCGTGGCCCCTGAGCATGTTACCCAGCGGGGGCCCTGAGCATGTCACCCAGCTGGGGCCCTGAGCATGTCACCCATCTGGGGCCCTGAGCATGTCACCCAGCGGGCCCGTCTCGTTTAAAACACGTGCAGCGGATCACCAGAACAAAACGGGTCAAAACAAGCTACAGGATCAAATGCAGCCGTAATGACACATATAAGAAGCGAGTCATTCAATTACACGACCGATAGCCGGAGAGGCGGGGCTCAGGAGACGAAACTAAACCCACAAAAAAGCCCTTACAGTTGAGTACAAAAAGGCATAGCAACTCCCGGTAATAAAAGCCTCACTGACAGGCCAACACGCCCACGCCCACAGTCAGGTAGGAGACGTGGTCACCACGCCCACACGCCCACAGTCCCGCAGGAGACGTGACAGGTCACCACGCACACAGGCAGGAGACGTGCCGGGGAGCAAGTGGGACAACTTACCTACATGAATGATACACACACACGCAGCTACAAAGCTCACCGCGTGTGTCATACACACACGCGCCACCACTCGCTGTTTGGCACCTGTATGACGTATCAATAGTTCGTGATGTGTATTAGGTTGATGTGTGGAACATGACGTGGTTCTGTATGATTCGTGTAGTGTATGATCTATAGTTGGTGGTGTATCATGTTCATTTTATCGGTGTATGCTGTATTTCCTTCGTCTCTACACTACTACTACTACCACATCAAATACAACAACTACCGCAATACAACGATACATCCGTCAGACAGAACCTCTTCAGGATAAGCAAGACAACACAAGATGAGCCAGTAGCCTAGGCCGGCGCACTCTGGTTTCTTGTGGAGTGCATAAATGCCAAGGTGACACAGACTGCATGAACCCATAACCCCGGGCCCTTGTGGGCGTTCTCAGTGCCACGCTCCCGGTGGAACGTACACCACCTTATTCCTCCAAGGAGTGCCGGAACAACCGGGCTGTGGTGGGTATGTGGGTCTGCGGGCCGCTGCAAGCAACAGCCTGGTGGACCAAACTCTCACAAGTCAAGCGTGGCCTCGGGCCGGGCTTGGGGAGTAGAAGAACTCCCAGAACCCCATCAACCAGGTATCAACCAGGTACCTTCTGGCTGGCTCCCGGTGGAACGTACACCACCTCCTGGCTGGCTCCCGGTGGAACGTACACCACCTCCTGGCTGGCTCCCGGTGGAACGTACACCACCTCCTGGCTGGCTCCCGGTGGAACGTACACCACCTCCTGGCTGGCTCCCGGTGGAACGTACACCACCTCCTGGCTGGCTCCCGGTGGAACGTACACCACCTCCTGGCTGGCTCCCGGTGGAACGAACACCACCTTCTGGCTGGCTCCCGGTGGAACGTACACCACCTTCTGGCTGGCTCCCGGTGGAACGTACACCACCTCCTGGCTGGCTCCCGGTGGAACGAACACCACCTTCTGGCTGGCTCCCGTGGAATGTACACCACCTCCTGGCTGGCTCCCGGTGGAACGTACACCACATCCTGGCTGGCTCCCGGTGGAACGTACACCACCTCCTGGCTGGCTCCCGGTGGAACGCACTCCACCTCCTGGCTGGCTCCCAGTGGAACGTACACCACCTTCTGGCTGGCTCCCGGTGGAACGTACACCACCTTCTGGCTGGCTCCCGGTGGAACGTACACCACCTCCTGGCTGGCTCCCGGTGGAACGAACACCACCTTCTGGCTGGCTCCTGTGGAATGTACACCACCTCCTGGCTGGCTCCCGGTGGAACGTACACCACCTCCTGGCTGGCTCCCGGTGGAACGTACACCACCTCCTGGCTGGCTCCCGGTGGAACGTACACCACCTCCTTAGTCTAGTATGCTGGATGTTCTGTCTTGGTCTTGAAGATGGTAGAAAAGAAAAATGACAGGTTGGATAACAAGAACCTTTCACACTAAAGATGCTATACCGATGATACTTTTCAAGAAGCTAGTGCTCTCTAGAGTGGAGTACTGCTGCACAATGACAGCCCCTTTCAAAGCTGGAGAAATTACTGACCTGGAGAGCGTGTAGAGATCCTTTACTGTTAGAATCCACTCAGTAAAACATCTAAATTACTGGGACCGACTAAAGAGCCTAAATCTGTATTCTCTTGAGCGCAGGCGGCAGAGATACATAGTAATTTACATGTGGAAAACAGTAGAGGGGCTGGTCCCAAACCTGCACACAGAACAAACACCACATGAGACCAGAAGGCATGGCAGGATGTGCAGAATACCCCCGTTGAAAAGCAGAGGTGCAACAGGTACTCTGAGAGAGAACTATCAACATCAGAGGCCCGAGACTGTTCAACACGCATCCACTACACATAAGGGGCATAACTGGCCGACCCCTCACAGTGTTGAAGAGAGAACTCGATAAGCACCTCCAAAGGATACCAGATCAACCAGGCTGTGACTCATACGTCAGGCTGCGAGCATCCGCGTCCAACAGGCTGGTTGACCAGTCCAGCAACGAGGAGGCCTGGTCGAGGACCGGGCCGCGGGGACGCTAAGCCCCGGAAGCACCTCAAGGTAAGGTCCCCCCATCCTCAACAGTTATCCTGCAATGTTTGGTGAGACTAGCTCCAAACATCTGACCGCCGAACAGATAATCTATTTTATATAGATAGATGTACAATATACTACACTATACTATACTTAAGCCACACTATACTACACATAGTAATACATTATTGCAATGTACGATAAAACTATTGTTGCATGCCGTTTGTAGATAATACGGCATCATTTCTCTCTCAACCCACACGAGTTTTCACTTTAATGAAGATGAGACACCTTACCTGAGTGTAGTACTGAAACAAACCAACATACACAGAAACACAACATTCATACACTTACACATATAAAACTACCCAGTTGTGAGATAATTTAAAACTCCTCACATAAAGAAAACGAGAATTCATACAGTAGGAATGAGTAACTCCATGAATATATAAGTATCCTTATACTTATCTTATACTTATAGGAGAAGGGACATCAACGCTCACTCTAACAGCTGGCAACACTTCTCAACCACTCACCTGCGGAAGAAATAAAGAAATAAATTCACTCAAAATAACAACAATGGCAGTAAAGAACTTTATTATATACTAGATGAGGCTACAGCACGCTCTCGTATGCCGCATAGAAGTGCCGGACCAACCAAGGCTGTAGTGGATATGTGTGGGGCCTGCGAGCACCTGCAAGCAGCAACAGCCTGTTGGACCAAGTTATCACAAGTCGAGCCTGGCCCCCAGTACCGCATATTTCAGGCTTCATAAATTAAAATAAAAAAAGGGCTCAATTTTTCTAATCCCTTGCTCCCTCCTTTTTTTACATTATACAACATTAAACTAAATTTGCGAAAAAGATATAAACATATTATTGAATTACTCTTTAATTGATTTTTTTTTTAATTTGTTAAAAAATTTTTTTATTAAAATTAAAGTTTCTTAAGACAGCATCGAGGGTTCAAGACGTAAAAACTTGCAAATAAAGGACAATGAAATAATTACCTGCCGACATTTCATTGAAATTCTCAGCCCTAAAATTCTAATTCTAAGTTGAAGATAGCTAGAATAATCTGATAAATAGCCTAAGATAGCAAGAACAATTTTGTCTCGTAGATAGCCTAAGATAGCGAGAACAATCTCATAAATAACCTACAATTGCGAAAATCCTAAATAGCCTAACATAACAAATAATAATCTCATAAATGGCCTAAAATAGCAAGAATAACCTGATAAATAGCCTAAAATAGCCTAGAATAATCAGAATAATCTGGTTGATCACACCACCAACCAATGGCCAGTCACCAACCACGTACACAACCACACCTCTACACCTGTTCTCAATACTTGGCGGCTTTCTATACACTTATTGACCAATTTATGAGCTGTTCAATAAATAATAATACCCTAAGCCGACAAAATTAACCGTATAAATGACTTGATATATAAACAATCTTATACTTGCTATCTTAGGCTATTTATAACTCCATAAATAGCCATAGAGAGCACAAAATAATCTCATAAACAGCCAAAGACTGCCAGAGCACACTTATAATTAGCCTTAGATGTCAAGCCTTCATGACTTGTAGATGTGTGGTGGAAACAGAGCACTACGAAGCCTACTCGAACACCGAGACAAATCCGTACGATAGATTGCTTGGCCAAGCATGCCAACGTGCTCCAAGGCGGCCTCTCCAGCATACTAACCCATCCCACCACCAGCATACTAAAGCCACAGCATACTAAGCCAACGTTGCGTGCCGAAATGGCTGTGATCGTACTCAGTAAGAAGTTGTATACGCTTGAGGAACTGTATCACTCACAACCTATTTCTTTCTCGCTCTCGAAAGAGCTGACTCCATGATCTACACACCTGCAGTATTATTGGATAAACACCTGGAGGAGTATCCTCTTACACACCTGAATACACACACACCTCGAGTAATAACTGCTGGTACACCTGAAGAATGACCTGGACGTACAGGTGTGTTCAAGAGTTGGTAAGGAAGGTATTATGAAAACTTGTTCAGTAGATAATGAGGTCAGTAAACGGCTGTGTCATGACCTAATTTAAACAAAAGCCTCCATCACCATCATGATCACATGGTGCTGGTGGCTTATGACCTTTGGCCCCTGCTGACCTCACATGACCTCGTGACCCCAAGGAGAGAGAGAGAGAGAGAGAGAGAGAGAGAGAGAGAGAGAGAGCGAGAGAGAGAGAGAGAGAGAGAGAGAGAGAGAGAGAGAGAGAGAGAGAGAGAGAGAGAGAGAGAGAGAGAGAGAGAGAGAGAGAGAGAGAGAGAGAGAGAGAGAGAGAGAGAGAGAGAGAGAGAGAGAGAGAGAGAGACAGAGAGAGAGAGAGAATAATGTTTCACATTTCCGCCAAGTTTCCTGCCATGTAGACAATATAGATTTGACCGCAGGAGAGGCATCATTGTGTCAAGCATCACCTGAGCAGCTTCACTGATCTCGATCACAACGATCAAGTCATTGAGGTCCTGATTGACGATCAGAACGTAGTAAAAAATAATTAAGATAAATAAATAGAGTTCAAACTCCAATATCAGAAGCACCACCATCATCACCATCACCATCATCACCATCACCACTACCAACACACCTCCAACACCATCACCAATTCTGCATAACAACTGCCTCATCCCCCCATATACTTTTCCAGTGGCCGTCGACAACCCAATCAATCAGTCTTACATGCAAAAATATTTACACTAGAAAACCACTGCTTCCCCACATATATATAGTTTAAGTGCGGGGTATAACAAGCCGGATTTAGGGGTACCTTCTCGCCATGCCCTGTGGCTGGGGGTATTGGTGCCCTGTGGCTGGGGGTATTGGTGCCCTGTGGCTGGGGGTATTGGTGCCCTGAAGCTACATAAACACCCTATACCCCCCCAAAGTGGCAAGGGGAGTTAGGGGACAACTACCATCCCAAAAATTCCCTATGATAAACCTCTCTTTTAAATTAATTTTTACTTGATGACACGATATAATAATTCAACCCATTCTCATGGGTTGAATTATTGGTATTCATCCCATTCATCCCATTCAACCATGAGTTGAATGGAATGGTAGTTTTTCTCACAATGTGCACCGTAGGACAAAGTTTGACGTTCTAAGTCATTAGAACTTTTGCATTATTCATTACACACAGAAATCACAATAGCGTGATGCATCAAGTGAACAAATCCACAAGGGCCGTGACGAGGGTTGTGACGAGTCGATTAAGGCAGCGTCTGGGATCCTCTCGGACGTAGGCTCGAACCCTCGTCACGGCCCTTGTGGATTTGTTCATTTGTATTATTCATTTTACAGAATCTGAACAAAATTAAAGTTAAAAAACAAACTTATATACCACGAGGCCTAGTATAGCACACATATGTACTATATTAGATGGCGTGTATTAGACTTTAGGAAGGTTTGAATAGGTTAGTTTAGTTTATCTTATGGTCGTAAGGCGGGTGAGGTCAACCAACAACAGCCTGGTTGACCAGTCCAGCAACGAGGAGGTCTGGTCGACGACCGGGCCGCGGGGACGCTAAGCCCCGAAATCATCTCAAGGTCAGGTAGGTAAGGAGGTGGCGGCCGCAACGTCGTCAAGGCTTGACAGGTCGTGTCAACCTTGACAAATGTCCCTTCCGGCCAAGCACAGCGCCCACACACGTCCATCGCCCGGCGCTAGTGTCTTCATTTTGTTCTATGATGAGCTGGAGACAGCTTCAGCGTCCGGCTCGCTACCCGCTTTACGACCCGGGCCTAAGGGAGCAATTAAGCCCAATGACAAAGAATGCATATGCAGGTCGACACATGCAAACCGTCGCACGCAACTAGTTGCATAAACAAAAAGACTTCGCACGTACGTGTCGTCACATACAAGACCTTACACGCAGTTTGACCCCTCACAAGACGTCACAGAGAAGCCGTTATACGTAAATTGACGCACCCAAGACGTCAAAAACAAAACCATTTCAAGCAATCTGACGTCAAACACATTCACGACCAAAGATCACATTCACTCCAAAAAAAATCTACCACTTACGGGCTATTTATTCATACCTGTGCCACCTCTTGAGTGGCACAGGTATGAATAATCATCAATCAATCACTCGTCAAACATCAGTTGTCACATGGGGCCTGGTAGCCTGGTGGATAGCGCGCAGGACTGGTAATTCTGTGGCGCGGGTTCGATTCCCGCACCAGGCAGAAACAAATGGGCAAAGTTTCTTTCACTCTGAATGCCCCTGTTGCCTAGCAACAGGTATTTACCCCCCAGGTAAATAGGTACCTGGGAGTTAGTCAGCTGTCACGGGCTGCTTCCTGTGTGTGTGTGTGTGTGTGTGTGTGTGGTGTGGAAAAAAAAGTTAGTAAACAGTTGAAAGTAAGTAATTATCAATAGAAGACACCAAACCGGGAAGGTTATGTAGCACCATCAAATGTGCGGGATAATCAGAGGGCAGTAAACAGTTGATTGACAGTTGAGAGGCGGGCCGAAAGAGCAGAGCTCAACCCCCGCAAACACAACACACACAAGTCCCCGTAATGCAGCTCCTTCACGAACATTGATCATTTTTTCCCAAGTAGACAGAAAGCAATAAACTCTTCCCCGGCAACTGTCAACCCGAGGCTGTCTACGCCCGTCTCAACTCTCAGCAAAACCCTTCAAGGCACTGACAGATTTTCTCGTTTTTGCTGAAGAAGTTGGAAAGGCTTCATAACCGGAAGTGACGTCAAGACACCACCTGGTGTCTTAATTTTGACTTTGCGGTTATCTCGAGGTGGTTCCGAGGATCAATGTACCCGCCACCCCGGTCTCTGACCAGGCCCCTTGATTGGTGGTCTGGCCCACCAGGTTACTGGACGCCATTGCACGTAATCTGACGAAGGAATCACAAACCAGTTGATCAAGAACCATTGCATCTTGAACACCGAAAGAGATCGGCTAGATATGTCCCGTATATTTAACCATACACAGCGTATAAACATATAGTGTATAAATATGGGCAGTATATATATATTTATATTTCTGAGATATTTGGTAACACAAGAAAGATACTATAATTCCGAATTTAAAAAAACAACAGGATGTCTCCCTCCTTAATAACACCTTTGTCTAATGCGGTAAAGTCAGTGTCGAAAGAGGTCGCATTCCTGCCTGACCTTTGCACACACAAGAGCGAGACGGAGGAGGTCATGTGGTTGACCTCTGGCTCTCCATCAGCATCCATCTTCAAGCTCAGGTCAGGACCGTTCAGACAGTTTAGAGACCTGTTCATCACCAGACAAGTAATATTCCTCTTTAGCAGTAAGAATGGCAATGTAGACGCTACTATTTAAGCCCGCTCCAACATACCCCTCAACATGGTTTCAGGAGCAGCATATTCTTGAGAATTTGAGAATACTTGAGAACCGGTGTGAGCTACGCCGAGGAACGAGAGCGGAGAGACGCTATTAGCGGGATCTCTGATCCGCTAGTGGCGTCCTTCGGATTCTCACAGCGTCCTTGGGAATAGGACGTCGGTCCTCACGGCGTCCTCACGAATAGGACGTCGGTCCTCACGGCGTCCTCACGAATAGGACGTCGGTCCTCGCAGATTCTGATCCGTGCTATCCGTGAGACTGTGACGGCGTGTGCGTGCGTACTCCAGTGTTTTCTTGCAATTTGGCGGGGTTAAACAAGCAACACGGCCGTGGGAAGGTGCACAGTACTGAATTAATGTCTGACAATCACACTGAAAGCAATAGCAGCTAAAGGAACATCCCATAAATTAGTGTTTTTTGATAGTAATAGTGTAGAAGCACATGCTGGGAGTGAGGAGTGAGGAGACGCAGGTGTTAGGTGTGAGGAGGGTAGAGGCAGGTGTGAGGTGTGAGGAGAGGCAGGTAGCAAGTGACCTCAGATAAGCCAGGGACCAATAGGTATTAGTCAGGTCACTACCAGCCCGGCCACCAAGACTGAGGGAGGATATCATCATTGAAATTTAAGACTACAACATTAATCTCCCTCCACAAAGGCCATCACAACACTGTGATAGCACAACACAAGCACAAATAGGTGAGTACACATACGCTTCAGTGTCAGAGTAGTAGACAAATGGAATGCATTAGGCAGTGATGTGGTGGAGGCTGACTCCATACACAGCTTCAAGTGTAGATATGATAAGAGCCCAGTAGGCTCAGGAACCTGTACATTAGTTGATTGACAGTTGAGAGGCGGGACCAAAGAGCCAGAGCTCAACCGCCGCAAGCACACCTAGTTGAGTACATTGAGGCGAATCAGCCATCACCCAGGTCGCTCACACACCAACACGCACAGATATAACACAGACAAGGAACTTCATAGTAAGCACCTCGCCGCCTCCCGCCTCACGCGCCAACATAAACACCTTCAGAGCAACACTCACAGAAGTTGAGCGTTTATACTTCACAAATTCAATATCCCTCGACTCCGGCGACCCACATGTGGTTTAGTGACCTCTCAGGACGCCAGAATCACCTCTCTAATGCTCACTGATAGCAGGTTCTATTGAGGTTGTTCCCCTCAGATCGGGCGATAGTGCCATGTAGTTGGACACCTTTTAAGACTCTTAAAGCGCACTCCTGTAAGGGGAATCGAGAAGAGCATATTGCCTTTACTTTGTCGTGTTATTGAAGTGTTACCTGACCACTAGTCCGTTGAACCACCGGCTCCGAGGAGGACTGCAGAAAGTTGCCTGCTTGATACCTGCTTGATGGGGTTCTGGGAGTTCTTCTACTCCCCAAGCCCGGCCCGAGGCCAGGCTCGACTGGTGAGAGTTTGGTCCACAAGGCTGTTGATTGGAGCGGCCCGCAGGCCCACATACATTGCGGGAAGGCCTTCACAAACTCCAGCAATAGACATGCAACAAAATTAATTAAATCCCGCCAACTGTAAGGAAAGTAAGATGGAAAACGGAAAAAAGAAGAAATGAGGAGGACTCTACGCTATAAAGGAAAAGGATTTCTACAGGAATTGTAAAGAGAGAAAGATTAGGGAGTGGATATAATTCCTGCACTGACACCTGAGGCACACACAGACTGGGTAACATCGGCAGCGTATGTGAAGCTGGTAAACATTACAATGGCATTTAAAAAAAACTAAATAATGAGTCTTTTAAGACAATCTAATCAGCCTATGCAAGATTAATACGTAGCACCGGCCTGGAATCCGCACCTCATGAAATCAAATCAGTCTCCTGTTTAGAGAGTACTTTTTGAAACTGTGTGCACCATAGTACAATCATTGACGTACTAAGCAATTAGATAGTAGAACTCTGTACTATTCACTTTATAGAGACCGAAAAAATGGGAGCTAAAAAGCAAACTGAAATATTCCTCGGCCTAGTATAGCCCACATATGTACTATATTAGGACTCAGATAGCGTGTATTAGGCCTAGGAAGGTTAGGTTAGTTAATAAGCTATGAGAATAGGTTATGGGAACTTAATCTCATAATCCTAGAGGTGAAAAAGAAACATAAGGTACATGATCACAACATACAAAATACTGAGGGGAATAGCCAAGGTGAACAAGGACTGCCTCTTCATATGGAAAGAAATTTGGACAAGAGGACACAGTTGGGATGTGGAAATGTAAACGAGTCGAAGAAATGCAAGAAAATAATACTCATTCCATGCATGGTTGCATGGAATGCAAGTGGTGGAATGCAAGTGGTGGAATGCAGTCGAAGAAATATATGCACAAGAAGCTGGGGAGGGAGGGAGGGAGTTATCAAGGGAAAGCGCCAAGCCATTACGACTATATAGCACTGGGAAAGGATCAGGATAAGGATTTGGGATGGGACGAAAGGGGGAGGAACAGTACCCAACCACTCGGACGGCCGGGGATTGAACGCCGACCGACATGAAGCGAGACCGTCGCTCTACCATCCAGCCCAAGTGATTGGGCAAGAAGCTATGGAAGCCACCTCCATTCACAACTCTAAGGCCAGATACGACAAAGAATTCGAACGTCCCAAAATTGAAAACGCCACAGGCACCGCGGCGGCACGTGAGCGGGGGAGGGACTAAAGAGTTAGACCCGGTTTACCCGTAAACACTGTTAGGTAAACACCAATAGAGTTGTCCACCAACCACTCCACTTGGACATGTGATCACCAGTCATCCAGGATGAGGGGTCCTCTACCCACTCTGGCATGTAATACCACATTCCACCCACCAACTTTAATTAAATTTCTCCCTTCCCCCCCCCCCCTCCTGGCTGTTCCAGATATCCAACGCTTCTACTTGGATATCTGGCGTTAAGCCTACCAAACGACAGGACACCGTGACTAAGTGGAGTCAAGACATCTTAAGGGTTATATGTATGAGCAAGATCATTACGGGTTATTCATGCCCGTGCCACCTCTTGGGTGGCTTAACCTTCATCGATCACTCAGTAAGATTATCACACATGCCTCGGTGACTGCCAAGACGGCTGTCATCACCAGATGTCAGGACGCTACTTGACAAGGACCTCACTATTATACTCCCCCCTTGACAGTCCCGGGTCCCTCGACCCACCTGAAAACTTCCGTCAAGCCAGTCCATCAACTACCATAGTATGCCTTCTTATTAGAAACACTGAGGGAGAGAGAGAGTGAGTGAGAGTGAGAGTGAGAGAGAGAGAGAGAGAGAGAGAGAGAGAGAGAGAGAGAGAGAGAGAGAGAGAGAGAGAGAGAGAGAGAGAGAGAGAGAGAGAGAGAGAGAGAGAAAAAGAGAGAGAGAGAGAGAGAGAGAGAGAGAGCGAGAGAGAGAGAGAGAGAGAGAGAGAGAGAGAGAGAGAGAGAGAGAGAGAGAGAGAGAGAGAGAGAGAGAGAGAGAGAGAGAGAGAGAGAGACAGAGACAGAGAGAGAGAGAGAGAGAGAGAGAGAGAGAGAGAGAGAGAGAGAGAGAGAGAGAGAGAGAGAGAGAGAGAGAGAGAGAGAGAGAGAGAGAGAGAAAAGAGAGAGAGAGAGAGAGAGAGAGAGAGAGAGAGAGAGAGAGAGAGAGAGAGAGAGAGAGAGAGAGAGAGAGAGAGAGAGAGAGAAAAAGAGAGAGAGAGAGAGAGAGAGAGAGAGAGCGAGAGAGAGAGAGAGAGAGAGAGAGAGAGAGAGAGAGAGAGAGAGAGAGAGAGAGAGAGAGAGAGAGAGAGAGAGAGAGAGAGAGAGAGAGAGAGACAGAGACAGAGACAGAGAGAGAGAGAGAGAGAGAGAGAGAGAGAGAGAGAGAGAGAGAGAGAGAGAGAGAGAGAGAGAGAGAGAGAGAGAGAGAGAGAGAGAGAGAGGGGGGGCGGTAAGGTAGGTTAGGAGAGACTGTTTTAGAGACAAATTGCAAAAATATTTTCACACACAAGACAGAACACGTCGAAAGTAATTCATCGCATTGATTAGCCAGTGGTAGGAGAGGGTGAACACCTGACTCCAGGGTGAACACCTGACTCCAGGGTGAACACCTGACTCCAGGGTGAACACCTGACTCCAGGGTGAACACCTGACTCCAGGGTGAACACCTGACTCCAAGGTTGAACACCTGACTCCAGGGTGAACACCTGACTCCAGGGGTGAGCACCCGACTCCAGGGGTGAACACCCGACTCCAGGGGTGAACACCCGACTCCAGGGTGAACACCTGACTCCAGGGTGAACACCTGACTCCAGGGGTGAACACCCGACTCCAGTGTGAACAGAAAGAACAACTTCTATTTGCCTAATTGCTCTGAAGCCCTTCAGAGCAACTTCTATTTTTGTTTTACGTTGCAAACTTTAACGAAGTCAATTAACAGCTTTGGGAGACAAACTGTTCACGCTTGCAGGGGCTGGTGTGTGTGTCGTGCAGAGGCTGGTGTGTGTCGTGCAGGGGCTGGTGTGTGTGTCGTGCAGGGGCTGGTGTGTGTGTCGTGCAGGGGCTGGTGTGTGTCTCGTGCAGGGGCTGGTGTGTGTGTCGTGCAGGGGCTGGTGTGTGTGTCGTGCAGGGGCTGGTGTGTGTCTCGTGCAGGGGCTGGTGTGTCTCGTGCAGGGGCTGGTGTGTGTCGTGCAGGGGCTGGTGTGTGTGTCGTGCAGGGGCTGGTGTGTGTCTCGTGCAGGGGCTGGTGTGTGTGTCGTGCAGGGGCTGGTGTGTGTGTCGTGCAGGGGCTGGTGTGTGTGTCGTGCAGGGGCTGGTGTGTGTGTCGTGCAGGGGCTGGTGTGTGTGTCGTGCAGGGGCTGGTGTGTGTGTCGTGCAGGGGCTGGTGTGTGTGTCGTGCAGGGGCTGGTGTGTGTGTCGTGCAGGGGCTGGTATGTGTGTCGTGCAGGGGCTGGTGTGTGTCTCGTGCAGGGGCTGGTGTGTGTCTCGTGCAGGGGCTGGTGTGTGTCTCGTGCAGGGGCTGGTGTGTGTGTCGTGCAGGGGCTGGTGTGTGTGTCGTGCAAGGGCTGGTGTGTGTGTCGTGCAGGGGCTGGTATGTGTGTCGTGCAGGGGCTGGTGTGTGTGTCGTGCAGGGGCTGGTGTGTGTCTCGTGCAGGGGCTGGTGTGTGTCTCGTGCAGGGGCTGGTATGTGTGTCGTGCAGGGGCTGGTGTGTGTGTCGTGCAGGGGCTGGTGTGTGTGTCGTGCAGGGGCTGGTGTGTGTCTCGTGCAGGGGCTGGTATGTGTGTCGTGCAGGGGCTGGTGTGTGTGTCGTGCAGGGGCTGGTGTGTGTCTCGTGCAGGGGCTGGTGTGTCTCGTGCAGGGGCTGGTGTGTGTCGTGCAGGGGCTGGTGTGTGTGTCGTGCAGGGGCTTGTGTGTGTGTCGTGCAGGGGCTGGTGTGTGTCGTGCAGGGGCTGGTGTGTGTGTCGTGCAGGGGCTGGCGTGACTCGCCGTGCAGCCCCTGCACGGCGAGTCACCTGTTAGTGTCGTACAAGAACGAAAACAAGGAAAAATCAGGCAAAATTTTCAATACAGTTGCAAAAAAATCTTTGAAGCTCCGTTGAACTTCGCTTCGTTGCAAATATTTACACTTCCGGTTGATATCTTCATACCGCCATTGTAAGATTATTTACAAGCTAAAATTAAATATGTATAGCTCAATGAGACGATAATAATAATAATAAATAATTCGACAATTCCCAATTATCAACTTGTATTCCAAATTAGTCCATCAACATTAATGAACATCAAACACATTCTTCGAATAATGCTTGAAATGTTAACTTTTTGTGTGTGTTTAATGTGAGGCTAGAGTGAGTATATAGCACTAACCCACAACGGTGAGTTGACTGAAGTGAGGTTCCTACGGCAACTACCGCCACCCCTCGACCTTAGCGACATTGAGGCGCGGCCCAGCCGGTTGGGAAGGCATGCTTACAGGCTGAGAACATGTGAGAGATAGCGGTCCGGTGGAGCGGTTCGGTGGAGCGGTTCGGTCGAGAGGTCCGGTCGAGGGGTCCGGTGGAGCGGTCCGGTGGAGTGGTCCGGTGGAGCGGTCCGGTGGAGCGGTCCGGTCCAGCTACAGCGGGCGTCTAGCCAGCCGAAACGTTAAGGTGTTCCGATACTGTCATATTATATTTACCGGCTGCCGGACACTCTTATATGATAATCGGATATATGATTACCACAATAGCTGAGCATGTTATCTTTTTCCCTCTCCTTCCTCCTCTCCCCCCCCCCCCCTTGTAACAGTTGTTGAGGTGACTTGAGCAGAGACTTGGGATTACACCTGCCTCACGAGACATTCACAGGGAGGTGAGGTAAGGTCACACAAACCTCACCTCCAGTTGTATCTAGAGTTGGAAGGTAAATCCCTTGTTACCAGATTCAAATCCGTCCATTCAACGCAAAATTGGGGGGATAGATGGGTATGAAAGCTCGTTACAAGAGAGAGAGAGAGGGGATTACGGGCTATTCATGCCCGTGCCACCGAGACCAGGCTTGACTTGTGAGAGTTTGGTCCACCAGGCTGTTGCTTGGAGCAGTCTGCAGGCCCACGTACCCACCACAGCTCGGTTGGTCCGGCACTCCTTGGAGGAAACAATGTAGTTTCCCCTTGAAGATGTCCACGGTTGTTCCGGCAATATTTCTTATGCTCACTGGGCAACTCGTCCTCTTAAAAATAACGTCGCTTTCCGCCCGTATGTGCGCTATGGCCAAAAGTGGACGTAATTTGAAATGAAATCAACTCACAAAAGAAACGTACTGTCCAGGTTTTCTGTTTGAGTCGCCCACTCGGAAAGGTTAGGAGAGGAAACTTTCAATTAACATTTTTCATAAAAATTTGAAACTTTATGAGAATTTCCTGCCCACCTAACCTACCAGATGACCCTGAACTTACTGTTGTTAAAAAAAAAAAATCTCAAATTTATTTTCATTTTTTTTCAAATTACGTCCACTTTCGGCCACACGAATGAACAGCCAAAAGCGACGTTATTTTTTAAGAGGACAAGTTGCGCTGGGAGGACGTTGAACAACCTCGGACCTCTGATGTCCAAATGTGATATCCTTAACTCACAACGTTAACTCTAACCCATGACCGGTTATCCTTCGTCGCCGGTCACTGTTAACTACTTATGTTCAGCAAAGATATCAGTGGTGATAACACCTGAGATACGTTACAGCTACGTCATATCCTGCCCTCCTCCTCCAATATATTTCCTCTTGTATATTATAAAAAAACTTAGCATTGAGTTTTGCCATTATATCGAGTATAACATTTTATTGATCAACTTTACGAAAACACTTTCCAACTGTTGCGAGACAACACCTGTCACCATATACCTCACACTATCGTCACCATCAACACTTTATCTCGCACTTTACTACAGGGGCCGTAAGCTACGCTGATGGTGATCAGGATGGTGCCGGGAATGGATGGTGATTTTTATTGCCTGTGTGGTGTTTATGGGAGGAAATTGCAGGTGGGTGATGATGAAGAGAGAGATGGTGATGGTGTTGAAGATGGTTGATGGTGGTGGTTGTGGTTGATGGTGTCGGTGTTGTAGTAGATTCTGGTGGTGGTGGTGGTAGTAGACGGTGTTAGAAGTTTATTTTTAAATTACAAATATAATCATGGAAGTCTCTAGTGGGATGGTGGTAGCTGGTATTAATGAGGGTGGTTGTTGCAAATTTTTTAAGGTGGTTGATGGTGGTATTTTGGTACGATAGCCACTGAAGGCGGTGGTAGAAAGTGGGTGACAGGCGATGAGAGAGTGGTAGTGAATGTTGGTGGTAGTGTGTAGGTGTAGGAGACAGGTAGGTAGGCTAGATGGACAGATAAAACAGACAGTTAGGGGTCGGGGAAGCGGACAGGTATAAGGGATGGAGGGTGTTGGGCGGAGTGAATAGATAGTGGACAGAAAGGCTGGGTGTGAGGGGACAGGTAGGTGGGGGTGGGTGTTTGAGCAAGTGAGTGGATAGGTAGACAGGGAAGTGGACAGACAGCGGTGCAGGTGGACAGGTGGACAGGTGGACAGGAAGGCAACAGGTGGTGGAGAAGGTAGGTAAAAGCATGTGGGAGGAGGCCGGGCAATAGTGGTAGTGATATGTGGTGAAAGTCAGGAGAAGGTCCAGGTGGCCACTGCAACCCCCCTCCCCTCCTTCTACACTACACCCACCAGCACTACACACACCTGCACTACACCCACCAGCACTACACACACCTACACTACACACACCTGCACTACACACACCTGTACTACACCCACTATCACTACACCCACCAGCACTACACCCACTATCACTACACCCACCTACACTACCTTTATCATACCTTGCAATGTACAATATGTATGTATGCAAGGTAATATACCTTGTAGTATGTACCAGACCTACATATATCTGAAAGTCAGGATTTGCCATTCTAAAACTGGAGGGGGGGTCAAATCGGAGTGGATAGTGCTCTACGGCACCAAACCACAGGAACCATCCTTAGGAGAAATCACTTAATGGCAGCTGCCCAACACAGCCCACAAAAACATCCGTCCCGAGAGATGCATACACCTTACACTGCGAGCAGCAGCATCTAACAGCCTGGTTAACCAGACCAGAAAGCCTGCTCAACGACCGGACCGCGAGGATATAGATCCTCGGAACCACCTCAAGGTAAGCTCATTGCATCATCGCAATTTTAAGTGCAAACTCGGGTTTACACTTAAAATAAACCCCCTACTGACGAGGGGGAGGGGGGTGTGAAGTACGCACTCTCTTCCCTCTCCTCTAATGACGTAACTATTCACGTAAGTGAACGCAAAGAGCCCGATTGTACCTGACACAAAGTGGGCACTTAGCACCCTGATTTTACGCCCAGCCCGATGTGAATACACTCTTAAGAGTGCAGGCGGAAGTACTCGTACCCTCTCTGCTCTAGTAACCCCCCCCCCCCGCCCCCCCCTCTTCTCAATACACAAACACACACACACAGGTGAGTCTTCAGTTTTCAATGAACGGTGCACCCATCTTGCTGTTGGTCAAGACAAGGCTTCTCATTCATGTCCATTCAGGTCATTATTAACTTGGGGCAGGCAATTCATAACGACCTACTTGACCCCCCGTGCTACCTGCCGGGGGGTCACGGGGGGAGGGGTCAACCTGAGGGGAGATAAGGACGTACAAGGACCCGGTGTGGGCGGCCCTACGAGGCTTGACCTCGGGGGCACCAGCCCACACTCTCATTGCTATTATCACCACCACGCTAGGCTCAACACTTAGATTTATGAAATAGAGGGAATACATCGAGCCTATACAGTACGTACCTATACAGAAGTTATACAGCACGTACCTATACAGAAGCTATACAGTACGTACCTATACAGAAGTTATACAGCACGTACCTATACAGAAGTTATACAGCACGTACCTATACAGAAGTTATACAGCACGTACCTATACAGAAGTTATACAGCACGTACCTATACAGAAGTTATACAGCACGTACCTATACAGAAGTTATACAGCACGTACCTATACAGAACCTATACAGCACGTACCTATACAGAACCTATACAGCACGTATGTACACGATAAAACACTTAAATTATTGGGACGGTCTCAGAGCTCTAAAAGTGTACCCTCTGGAAAAGCAGAAGAGAGAAATATTATATAAGTATATACATGGACGATACTGGAAGATCAGGTCCCAAATTTACGCAGTAAAATAACAACATATCGGAGCGAAAGATACATAATAAAATGCAGAACAGGAGTGAGGGGGTAGAGGTGCCATAGGCACAACCAGAGAACACTGAACACAAGAGGTCCATGGCTGTTCAGTATTGGTCAACGACTTAGGCTGGACGGTAGAGCCAAGGTCTGGTTTCATGCAGGTTGGCGTTCAATCCCCGACCGTCCAAGTGGTTGGGCATCATTCCTTTACCCCTGTCCCATCCCAAATCCTTATCCTGATCCTTTCCAAGTGCTATATAGTCGGAATGGCTTGGTGCTTTATCCTGATAAGTGCCCTCAGTATTCTCCTAGCAAGCATTAGAAATGTTACCAGAACAATCAAATATTAGGTGAACTCAATCAAGAAACAATTAGATAAATTCCTGCAGGAAGTGCTGGACCAGACGCCTGACAGCTGAGTGGACAGCGCTTCGGATTCGTAGTCCTGAGGTTCCGGGATCGATCCCTGGTGGAGGCGGAGACAAATAGGCAAAAAAGTTTCTTTCACTCTGATGCCCCTGTTCACCTAGCAGTAAATAGGTACCTGCGAGTTAGACAGCTGCTACGGGCTGCTTCCTGGGGGTGTGTAACAAAAAGAAGGACTGATCGAGGACCGGGTCGCGGGGACGCTAAGCCCCGAAATCATCTCAAGATAACCTCAAGAAGATAACCAGCCGAATTATAGAGGATATGTGGGCCTGCGGAGCCGTTCCAAGCAACAGCCTGTTGGACCAAGTTATCACCAGTCGAGCCTGGGCCTCAGGCCGGGCTCGGGGAGTAGAAGAACTCCCGAAACCCTCTCCAGGTATGTTCCAGGTAGAAATATATTGAAATTTTCATACCCTGTCCGGGTGGTTGGAAAATAGAATGCACTGTAAGAGGCGGTAGTGGAAGTTACTACACCCAGAACTTTAAGAACAAATAACTTATACGTCAAGAGATGCGATAAGTGTATCAGGGATAACAAAAGGCTAGGAACCGGGGGGCATAGAGAACTACCTCTCCCTCCCTCCTAGTCACTGGAAGGTAAGCACAGCCTGGCTGATCAGGAACCGTTTGAAAGAACGTATCAAGCTCCGCCTTGAAGATAGTTAGGAGCCTGTCCGTAATTCCTCTTGTATTTGAAGGGAAGGTATTGACACCCCAGCCCCCCTAATGTTTAAGGGGGGGGGGCTATCTCTTAAGGTACTTAATGCACTCTTACTTTTCAATGGGCCTATTTAGCACATTCTACACGGCCTACCGCTCTCACCAACAAACATATAATTGTCCAGTTTTGTAATGCAACCAGTCCATCAAGTATTTTACAGGCATATATATATATATATATATATATATATATATATATATATATATATATATATATATATATATATATATATATATATATATATATATATATATATATATAATTTACGACTGGACTGGAGCAAACATTTTTTTTATTCACAGTAAGTGAGACCAGGGAATGTTCTCTGCACATTCCCTCTGGGCCGGGATTTTCCTGGCGCTGAAACGAGGCTATTAGTGTACAGTTGTTAGTGTGAAGCTGTTAGTGTGTACAGTTGTTAGTGTGAAGCTGTTAGTGTGTACAGTTGTTAGTGTGAAGCTGTTAGTGTGTACAGTTGTTAGTGTGAAGCTGTTAGTGTGTACAGTTGTTAGTGTGAAGCTGTTAGTGTGTACAGTTGTTAGTGTGAAGCTGTTAGTGTGTACAGTTGTTAGTGTGAAGCTGTTAGTGTGTACAGTTGTTAGTGTGAAGCTGTTAGTGTGTACAGTTGTTAGTGTGAAGCTGTTAGTGTGTACAGTTGTTAGTGTGAAGCTGTTAACGTACCATCTCTACACGGAAACACAAGATAACCTGCGAGCTTCATTTCAGGGTGAGGGAGCCAGGAAGGGATGAGATGGGGGGGGGGTGGGGGGGGTAGATGGGAAGGGGGAGAGAGGAAGGGGTAAGGGGGGGGGTAGAGATGTGGGAGGGGGGGGGGGGAGAGGGGGGCGTGGTTCCTGTGAGTGGCTGAGTGCTTAGCGTCCAGGGGGCGAGGCAGCGTTGTTACCTTGAGGTGCTTCCGGGGCTTAGCGTCCCCCCGGCCCGGTCGTCGACCAGGCCTCCTGGTTGCTGGACTGATCAATCAGGCTGTTGGACGCGGCTGCTCGCAGCCTGACGTATGAGTCACAGCCTGGTTGATCAGGTATCCTTTGGAGGATAACCTACCATGAAAAGTAAACAGCTGACCTATATCTACGTTTTCTATGCATCGGACTCAATAGGTTGTGTCACCGGGGGGGGGGGGAGGGGGGAGTGGAGCCCCCCAAATCAATTTATATTCATTAAAACTTTGATCTGTAAGATTATTTTTGACATATTTGAATGTCAACTGGGCTGTAAATTCGTACGGTAGACTGCGAGCAGCCGCACTGAACAGCCTGGTTGACCGCACCAGCGGCGCCCGGGTTCGATCCCGGGCGCCGGCGAGAAACAATGAGCAGAGTTTCTTTCACCCTGATGGCCCCTGTTACCTAGCAGTAAATAGGTACCTGGGAGTTAGTCAGCTGTCACGGGCTGCTTCCTTAGGGGTGGAGGCCTGGTCGAGGACCGGGCCGCGGGGACACTAAGCCCCCGAAATCATCTCAAGATAACCTCAAGATAACACCACCCACCAGCTGGCCCTGAACTAGACTTGACAGTAAATTTAAAATGCTCTGTTTCCCGTATCTTAAGGGTGATCTTGAGATGATTTTGAGATGATCTTGAGATGATATCTTGAGATAAGGGGTTCCTCTCTCTGTTTTCTCACTCAATAGATAGGCTACACTATGCTAAGTCTTAGGCTACGCTACGCTGAAGTTTTAAATGTAACTTTACCTTGTATCAAGACACACCATTTGGTCACCACTTGGTCCGGGAGACATCTCCCGTCACGCAGGGTGCAGTTGCGCCTCCACAGATCTCCAGTATCATCTTTTGATACTGGTAATGGCTCGAAAGGGCCACCACTTACGGGCTATTCATGCCCGTGCCACCTCTTGGGTGGCTTAATCTTCATCAATCAATCAATCAGTATCAAGACATCACTACTACCCACGAAAGTGGCAGTGGAGGTCCCTGCTTCAGAGGGCAGCACTCACGGCTGGTAACGACTCTCCGTAACGAACACATCCGGCCACGTGACGAGGGAAACAAAAAAACACGCGCAAAAACAAACACGTGCCTCCTGTGGGCAGCACGTGTTGGGTTGCCAAATCGTAAATAACAGGCAGCAGACAGCGGAGGGGAATGAGGTGCATGAGAAGGCGTTGGCAGCTCTTAGATGAATGGAAATCCATTTTACGCCTCTGGAGGAAGAGGGGAAAAAAAGGAGATGGGGTAGAAGACAGAAGGGAAGATAATAGAAGGAAGAGGGGGGGAGGGAAAGGAAGGAAGGAAGGAAGGAAGAGGGAGGGGGAGGGAAAGGAAGGAAGGAAGGAAGGAAGGAAGGAAGGAAGGAAGGAAGGAAGGAAGGAAGGAAGGAAGGAAGGAAGGAAGGAAGGAAGGAAGGAAGGAAGGAATTATCAAGGGAAAGCGGCAAGCCATTACGACTATATAGCACTGGGAAGGGGTCAGGATAAGGATTTGGGATGGACTGGGGGAAAGGAATGGTGCCCCAACCACTTGGACGGTCGGGGATTAAACGCCGATCTGCATGAAGCGAGACCGTCGCTCTACCGTCCAGCCCAAGTGGAGGGGGGGGGGGGGGAAGGGAAGCAAATAACTTGTGTTGAGAGGATGACTGTCCTAACACACAGAAATCACAATTGCGTGATGCATCAAAGTAGCTCAGTCGATTAAGGCAGCGTCTGGGATGGTCTCGGATGCAGGTTCGAATCCTCGTCACGGCCCTTGTCGATTTGTTCATGACTATCCTATCCCCCTGGCGGGAATGGGATAGTCTTATATGTCGCATCAACATATTTACGTCCAGTGAAGGTCTACATGGAGCATGTGTGTGTATAGACGTCTTGTAAATAACATATTTACATTATTAATACGTCTTGTATTAACATATTTACGTCCTGAGAAGGTCATGATCCACATGATGCATGTGTGTAAACGTCTTGTAAATGCCCCCTTCCCCCCCCCCTCCCTCTATAACTTATATCATTATATAACAAGGAAGCAAGTAGGAACATCAAGGTATACGCATGGGGTGGTGGAGGGTGGGGAGGTGGGGAGGAAGCTACAGACAGGTGTTGGGTTAGGGGGGAAACACAGGTGTGTGGGGGGGGGGAAATAGGGGGATTGTGGTATATCCAGATGTGGGATGAGGAGATGAGCAGTACCCAGGTGTGGTAGCAGGTGTGGGTACTGGAAGGTGGTGTGAGGTTATATACCATACATTCACGGATTGGCCTATCTCTCTCTCTCTCTCTCTCTCTCTGTGCCTACACGGCATTAATGGTGGCGTTACAAAACAAGGAAGAGATGGACAATGAATGAACCTCTAAGAAGTGATAAACATAACAAGCAACAAACAACACAAACACAAACACAAACAACTAACTACCTGAAAAAACAACAGATTTGTTCCTTTACAAACAACAGCTAATGCATGTAAACAAACATCTACGAGACATGGTTCCCAACATCAAACAATGACTATCAAAGAAAATAATAAACATTCTGAATAAAAAAAACAATAACAAAAAGCTATAATAATTCAAAAGGGAGATTTAACTAAGCTGGAATAGAGAGACAAAAGTTCTCCCACACATCACAAAGAGAACAAGAGCCAGCGAGATAATGAAGCAAACAAAAGCGCATCGGAAGGGGGGAGAGCAACTCACTGCCCCCAAACAATGTCCTCGGTGCTGGTGATTGTCTGCCTGACTCCGGTTGGTGTTGCTCCCACGCAACACATCACTGAGGCCACCGGTGAACACTCAGGAGAACAAGCCAACACAGTGACCACCCACCTGCACCTAGGGCAGACAATAACCTTCTTTCTACACTTATAACCTATCTACTTAGCACTCCACCACTGTGTGTGTGATGTGGTGGAGGCTGACTCCTTACACAGTTTCAAATATAGGTATGATAAGAGCCCAGTAGGCTCAGGAATCTGTACACCAGTTGATTGACAGTTGAGAGGCGGGACCAAAGAGACAAAGCTCAACCCCCGCAAGCACAACTAGGTGAGTACACACACACACACGCATACACATTTTCTGGAAACTCAGATGAGTCACAGAGATGTTAGGAAGTTTTCTTTTAGCGTGAGGGTAGTGGAAAAATGGAATGCATTTAAGGAGCAGGTTGTGGAAGCAAACTCTATTCATAATTTTAAAACTAGATATGATAGGGAAATAGGATCGGAGTCATTGCTATAAACAACCGATGGCTAGAAAGGCGGGATCCAAGAGTCAATGCTCGATCCTGTAGTCACAAATAGGTGAGTGACTACATACTCTCCCTCTCTCTCTCTCTCCAACTGAATGTTGAGAGACAGGATCGTTGCAACCCGTTCTCGCACTTTCTTACTGTCAATATTGACTTATTAAATAAGTGCATATGTGACATACTAATTTATTATGAATATTTTAGTTTACCTTGAAAAGCTTCATAGAAAACACCGACCTTACCTAACCTTCTTAGTATGTTAAGAAAAGCATCTTATTGCTTCGTAATTACAATTATTACTTAACCTATGCCTATAGTAGGTTAAGTAATAATTGTAATTACGAAGCAATAAGATGCTTATCTTAACATACTAAGAAGGTTAGGTAAGGTCGGTGTTTTCTATGAAGCTTTTCAAGGTAAACTAAAATATTCACAATAAATTAGTATGTCACATATGCACTTATTTAATAAGTCAATATTGACTATACGAAAGCGCGAGAACAGGTTGCAGGATCCCAACACTAGCAAGAACAGTGTTGCAGGATCCCAACACTAGCAAGAACAGTGTTGCAGGACCCTCCTTGCAACACAACATACTGATGAAGTACACACCAGGTATATCGACAGGCCAAACAAAGTTAGTGATATAGCAAACTACACAATTATTAAACACATTAGCAGTGCATTAGAAAAACAGATGGAATAAATCATCGAAACTATTGATTAAGTTAATATATAAACAATTTAGAAGTTATTTATACAGCGAAGGTGTGTTATTTGTCTCCTGATTGATGAAGATTAAGCCACCCAAAAGGTGGCACGGGCATGAATAGCCCGTAAATTTGTCTCTTCTGATGAACGACTATATATATCTCTCTCCACCCTCGGGCCAACAGGCAGGGATGACTCTTATCCCAGGAGGCGCTCACTTGTGTCCCTCTACACATTGACAGTTGAGAGGCGGGACCAAAGAGCCAGAGCTCAACCCCCCGCAAGCACAACTAGGTGAGAACAATGTATATATGAAAATTTGGCCAAAATGGAGACGTTAAGTTTTTTATCACATGCAACAGGTCGTGACACCAAGAAATGTTGATCAGTTGCTTCAACGACGTTGATTAGGCGTTAGTCAACAGGCTTACCTTGAGGTGCTTCCGGGGCTTAGCGACCCCGCGGCCCGGTCGTCGACCAGGCAGGCCTCCTGGTTGCTAGACTGATCAACCAGGCTGTTGGACGCGGCTGCTCGCACCCTGACGATTCTAATTCTGGCCTAATACGATTCTAATTCTGGCCTAATACGATTCTAGTTGCAGAAACCCGTGAGGACAGGCTGCGTGTGCCAGGCTGGTCGAGGAGTGCGGGGTTCGAACCCACTGTATGACCTCTGTATGTCCTCAAACCCGCCAGATCGCGAGTGATGGGATGCGAACATGTGGAGATGTTCACCAGAAGTGAACATACATCACACAGTCCGAAGCGGAGAGGTGCTGAGAATGGTGAGTGGTTCACAGGCGTTTGGTGACCTGCTAATCCAAAGTGGTTAGTGGATGGTGGAGGTCAACTCACTGCAGCCTAGCCGCCACCCTTCACCGCCATACCTCACCACCATACCTCACCACCATCCCTCACTACCGCGCCTCACCACCATACCTCACCACCATCCCTCACTACCGCGCCTCATTGCTATAAACACACTTTTCAGAGAACCGGCACTCTAAGCTCCGCGTGGGGTGAGGGAATATCTGTTGGCCCCAGTCGATCACTCTGACTCACAACCTCCTCCAAGTACACCTCACGCCCTCACCACCAAGCAAGTATAAGCAAGCCACAAAAGAACAGGTGTTACGGGCTCACCATAGCCTGTGCTACATGGACACTTCCTTCTGAGTAGCTAAATCTGAAACAACAACAACAAACAGGTAAAGAAGATCCAGGCTAGACGCTGCAGGACCACACGATCACGAGGAGCCTCGTAGCCTGGTGGATAGCGCGCAGGACTCGTAATTCTGTGGCGCGGGTTCGATTCCCGCACGAGGCAGAAACAAATGGGCAAAGTTTCTTTCACCCTGAATGCCCCTGTTACCTAGCAGTAAATAGGTACCTGGGAGTTAGTCAGCTGTCACGGGCTGCTTCCTGGGGGTGGAGGCCTGGTCGAGGACCGGGCCGCGGGGACACTAAAGCCCCGAAATCATCTCAAGATAACCTCAAGAAGGAAAGAAAAGAAACGGCCAGACCTGACGTCTCCGACCCGTCCTGTCGCAGAACACACGGTAGACGGGCTGAACACACGGCCATACAGACTCTGGTAAGAGAACGGATATGATTACAGAGCCATAACAAAGACAGACTAATGTGATAGTAACACAATGCGGATTCTCGCTCACCAAACGGCATAAATACGTTCAGAAAATGTAACTATGGCTCTGGAGCTGAATCTGAAGAAAATGGGGGACTGAAATACGGAATAACCCGCCAAACACACCGAAACTACGACGTTGTTACAACGTTCGAACAAGTTTTAACACCTCCTAAGCAGTTATAATAACCAATATAGCAAGTTGTAACAACGTTCTAATACGTCATAAATACGTTAAACCAAGATGTAACAACTTTATTACAAGTTGTAACAAGCGAAAAATAGAGACAATTTCGGTTTGTGTTTCCAGGAAAGGCTAAATACAGATTGTAGAGGAGATGAAGAGACAAGTGACCTAACACTAGGTTTGTATATTTAGAGTGGTCGGAACGGCGTCTGTCTCGCTTCTTACAGGTCGGAGTTCGATCCCCCGATGGTGGTTGGGCATCGTTCCTTTACTCTTTTCGCTAACCCATCTCCTATCCTGTCCATATAGTCATACTGGCTTAGCATTTTCTCATAATTACCTGGAACATACCTGTACAAGGTTTCGGGAGTTCTTCTACTCCCTGAGCCCCAGGCTCGACTGGTGATAACTTGGTCCAACAGGCTGTTGCTTGGAGCGGCCCCGCAGGCCCCACACATCCACTACAGTCTGATTGGTCATGTAAACTTCCACAAAGAAAGGAGTAAAGTTTTACTGGATGAAAGATTATCTTATTACCGAGATGAGCAGAGAGAGAGAGAGAGAGAGAAGTAGGCCAACAACAGGCTGACTGATCATGTTATTATGCGAGAAGAATAACTTCAGGCCATAGTTGCCAGAGTAAAAATAAAACAAAAAACTCGAAACTGGCCTCAGGTAAATCACAGTTGTTTTCTGACTGGTGGGTCGGGTGTGTGGTGAATGTTAAGACAGGTGTGTGTGGTAGTGACGACAACCACGGCCGAACAGGTTTGGTTGACAACGGGTCAGGTGTGCTGTCAGCGGGCCAAATGTGCCGACAGCGAGCCAAGTGTGCCAACCAGTCCAGCAACGAGGAGGCCTAGTCGAAGACCGGGCCGCGAGGATGTTGAGTCACGAAATTATCGTAAGGTAACTGCAAGATGACAACAGGCCAGGTGTGCCGACAACAGGCCAGGTGTGCCGACAGCAGGCCAGGTGTACCGACAGCAGGCCAGGTGTACCGACAGCAGGCCAGCTGTGCCGACAACAGGCCAGGTGTACCGACAACAGGCCAGGTGTACCGACAGCAGGCCAGGTGTACCGACAGCAGGCCAGGTGTGCCGACAGCAGGCCAGGTGTACCGACAGCAGGCCAGGTGTACCGACAGCAGGCCAGCTGTGCCGACAACAGGCCAGGTGTACCGACAGCAGGCCAGGTGTACCGACAGCAAGTCAGGTGTACCGACAGCAGGCCAGGTGTGCCGACAGCAGGCCAGGTGTGCCGACAACAGGCCAGGTGTGCCGACAGCAGGCCAGGTGTGCCGACAGCAGGCCAGGTGTGCCGACAGCAGGCCAGGTGTGCCGACACCAGGCCAGGTGTGCCGACAACAGGCCAGGTGTACCGACAGCAAGTCAGGTGTGCCGACACCAGGCCAGGTGTGCCGACAACAGGCCACGTGTACCGACAGCAGGCCAGGTGTACCGACAGCAAGTCAGGTGTGCCGACACCAGGCCAGGTGTGCCGACAACAGGCCAGGTGTGCCGACAGCAGGCCAGGTGCCAGCTCAGGTGACCTCATTAGCAGCGGGGCAGTTAAAGAGTATAAAAAGCCCTGGTGGCGTCGCCAGCACGCAGCGTTGGCGGCGCCCGGGACTTCTCCCGCCTCATATTATTATATCAATTCTGACCCCTCCTTACCTTGAGGTTACCTTGAGGGGCTTCCGGGGCTTAGCGTCCCCGCGGCCCGGTCGTCGACCAGGCCTCCTGGTTGCTGGACTGATCAACCAGGCTGTTAGACGCGGCTGCTCGCAGCCTGGCCTCTGTCACTGCTCACCGACGGGGTGACACGCCGCTGAAATCACACGTTATAGTGATTTTCCATAGCCTTTTTTTTTACAAGACTGGGAGACTTAAGAGAGGCTTTTAGACTTCAAGACTGATGAAGAGCCTGACACGCGGGACAGGGCATAGTGGTCTAGGTTGCTGGAGCGTCACGCCCGGGTCTCGTAGGGTCAGTGACGGGGGGAGGAGGGAAGCGTTTTGGCTCAGCAGTCAACACCAGCTGTGATACCTTGACCCGGGGGTGAGGCCTCCACCCCCCCCCCTTCCCTCCGTCAGCTGATGCTAGTTAATACCCGCTGACAGCCTCGTCTCCCCCCCTCCTCACCCCCCCCAGTGCCACCAGCCCGCCTCCCCAGTGCCACCAGCCCGCGACTTCTCACACCACACGGAACAACTGACACCACCTAACACCTGATAATACCGCGTCTCGATGTCATTGCTCTTGAGTCTGATACTTTCAAACAGCCTCTCCTAACCCTCGCCCCATACCCCCCCCTCCTCAACCCCCCCCCCTCCCCCCTCTCCAGCTGCCCCATCACTACCACCCGACAGTTACGACAGGGATAACGATCCTGTAATCCCCAGTCAACAATGCGGATCAACGTTGTTCATACTGGATAATGTTCTGTGCTCAGTCTTTCTTTCCTCGCCTTCCCCTTTCCTGCTAATACTGTCAAAAGCCTGAATTTTAATTGGGATTTTAAATCCTGTGGTGTGAGCCTTCCTTACCAAGACTCCTGAGGGTGTAAACAGGGACCTACACACACACACTCACACACACACACACACACACACACACACACACACACACACACACACACACACACACAGGATGCTGTGTGTGTGTGGCTGTGTGTTCGGAGGCTGACTCCATACACAGTTTCAAATGTAGATATGATAGAGCCCAGTAGGCTCAGGAATCTGTACACCAGTTGATTGACAGTTGAGAGGCGGGACCAAAGAGCCAAAGCTCAACCCCCGCAAGCACAATTAGGTGAGTACACACACACACACACACACACACACACACACACACACACACACACACACACACACACACACACACACACACACACACACACACACACACACACACATGCCCACCCACTTCACCTGATATTCTGAAGACAAATTCTGTCACCAGTGGCCAGCTAGAGTAACTATATCCCTCCCCCCTCTGGAGCCTGGGAGGCTGGGGTGGATTAGTGTGGCTGCTGAGTGACAAGGATCCGCCTCTGACACTGTCACTATCGTGGGGATCCTTCAACCATACAGCTGCTGGAACACCTGTACCCGCTGGTCTAATAATTACACAGCAACTCATTTGCTTCTGGAGTGATGAAAAAGACAGACAACAAATCCAACCATCAATGAACACAAAAATAAGTTTGGTCAAGCTCTTAATACCTTGATACCTGGTTGATGGGGTTCTGGGAGTTCTTCTACTCCCCAAGCCCGGCCCGAGGCCAGGCTCGACTTGTGAGAGTTTGGTCCACCAGGCCAAATGCCTCTTTAATGCCTCTTTCAGTCTACCTGAGTCAAAACAATTGATACTAAGTTTTACGTCTAAGACACAAACGCCACACAGCCACAGGCGTTACCTGGAGCCTACCTGAAGTGGGTTTCGGGAGTTCATCTACTCCTCCGAGCCCGACCTGGGGCCAGACTGTTCCACGCACTACCACACAATGTTCAGAGGCGTGTCGAGGTGTCAAGTAGAGCACCACCTACCTGTTGTCCACCTGCTGGTTCCGAGAATCAATGTCCCCGCGGTCCGGTCTCGGTCTCTGAACAGGCCTCCTGATTGGTCTGGTCACTCAGGCTATTTATTCAGGTGTCATTTGCAAGTGTTTATCAACTTCTTTTTGGAACACCGTGAGAGAACGGCTAGTTAAGCCCCTTATGTTGAGAGAACGGCTAGTTAAGCCCCTTATGTTGAGAGAACGGCTAGTTAAGCCCCTTATGTTGAGAGAACGGCTAGTTAAGCCCCTTATGTTGAGAGAACGGCTAGTTAAGCCCCTTATGTTGAGAGAACGGCTAGTTAAGCCTCTTATGTTGAGAGAACGGCTAGTTAAGCCCCTTATGTTCAGAGGGAGAGTGTTTAGCAATCTTAGTCCCTTAATGTTGATTAGCTGGGATATCTAAATTCACCCGAATTGCACAATACGGGATATAATTATGGATGATGTTGGTTGTGAGAAGGAAGGGGGGGAGGGTATGACAGGTGTTGGGGGAGGGAGTATAACAGGTGTTGAGGAGGGGGGGGTGACGGGTTTGTGGGGGAGGGGGTGTGAAAGGTGGGGAGGGGGGGAAGTGACTGGTAGGGAGGGAAAGGGGGGGTGTGACTGGTGGATGACTGGTAGGGAGGGAAAGGGGGGTGTGACTGGTGGATGAGGGAGAGAGGTGTTACCAGTAGGTGGAGTCAGGAGTGTACTTAAAGAGAGTGGAGGATGGATGAGATACACAGCACCGCTCCTGTGCCAGGTAAGTTACGGGCTCACCATAGCCCGTGCTACTTGGAACTTGTTCCGAGTGGCTGAATCTACTAAGCACAACAACAACGGATGAGAAGGGTGGTGGATGAGAAGACTGGAAGTGGCGGAGGGTGGATGTGAGGTGACTGGGAAGAGGGTTGTTAACGAGATAGTTGTCAAGTCTCCAGTGATCAAAGAATTAATCATTATTTTCTGATCTTAGCACTGATAAGGAGATCCTGCAGGTAAGTACATTACTTAAATTACATTAAGATACACCTTGTGTTGCAAAGACATACGAGAGAGAGAGAGAGAGAGAGAGAGAGAGAGAGAGAGAGAGAGAGAGAGAGAGAGAGAGAGAGAGAGAGAGAGAGAGAGAGAGAGAGAGAGAGAGAGAGAGAGAGAGAGAGAGAGAGAGAGAAAGGGGGGGGAGGAAGGGAGAGGGGGGTGGAATACACACGTATCCACTCCCTACTCTTCACAAGCGACCAACAAAAACATAACCCTAGGCCGTACGGCAACAAATCTGTCTCTCCAGGTCCAGACAAGAGGCCAGCAGCAGCAGCAGCAGCAGCAGCAGCAGCAGCAGCAGCAGCAGCAGCAGCAGGAGGAGGTCCAGGTAGACAGGCTGCTCCAGCACCCTCAGGATATGCGAATATGAACCCAGTGACGTGGGGGTTTACGGATGGTTTCTCAAAGTTGAGGCGGGTCATAACGGGCGGTACGTGCGCCGAATAACTGAATAACCTCAAGGAAATATTAAGTGTGCCTTTGATACGCTCGTGACGAAGTGGTGCCGGCGAAGTGGTGCCAGGGAAGTGGTGCCGGCGAAGTGGTGGCACCGAAGTGGTGGCAGCAAAGTGGTGCCATGGAAGTGGTGCCAGGGAAGTGGTGCCATGGAAGTGGTGCCGGCGAAGTGGTGCCAGCGAAGTGGTGGCAGCAAAGTGGTGCCAGTGAATGGCCTCTGATTGCTCGTGCCTCTTTCCACTCTGGTATAACTTTGAACTTTCTCCAACTTCATCTTGTGTGTGACTATAGCCAGTGACGACTCCATATATTTCTATTCCACGAGTAGTCTTACATACTTGAAATACAAGATGTTGAATAATGTATTCATCAGAATACATCAAGTTCTAAAGGCAGTTCTCATGTTGGCCAAGTTAGCTTACGTTGTCTGATGGGAGCGTCAGGAGACGGGTTGGGAGTGACATCAACCAGGTCGGCCGAGCGGACAGCACGCTGGACTTGCGATCCTGTGGTCCTGGGTTCGATTCCAGGCGCCGGCGAGAAACAATAGGCAGAGTTTCTTTCACCCTATGCCGCTGTTACCTAGCAGTAAAATAAGTACCTGGGTGTTAGTCAGCTGTCCTGGGGGTGGAGGCCTGGTCGAGGACCGGGCCGCGGGGACACTAAAAAGCCCCGAAGTCATCTCAAGATAACCCTCGGGGCTTTTACTAATTCTTGAAGGATTTGACTTCTCATCTAGTACTATACATTCGGCCACCTATTTCCTGCAGCTAGTTTCATTACTTTGCATTTATTCGAGATGAACTTTTATTAGCCATTTGTTGGACTATTCTTCTAATTTGTTCAGGTCATCTTTTCTTTTCTTGTTCTCTTCTTCATTCTTAATCTTCTTTATAACCCTCCCCATAATCCTCTGTATAACCCTCCCCATAATGCTCCTCATAATTTTGTACCCCAACAAGCATTATGAGGTATGAGCCTACTTCATTTGGAAGATCATTAATAGTCACCTCCTTAAGTTTAAATGGGGCACGACCCCCTCCAGGTGTAGTGAGGACGATCTCCCCTTAGTATAATGGCAAGACATTCCTCCCATTATATAAGGATGACCACCTATATAATATAAGGATATAAGGACAGGTATCAACCAGGTATAATAAGGGTAACCTCCAGGTATAAGAGGGAGTGACCTTTCCCATGTATAATGGAATGGAATTATCAGGAGAAAGGGCCAAGTCATTACGACAATATAGCACTGGGAAAGGATCGGGATAAGGACTTGTGATGGGACAGGTTGGGGAGGGGGGAGGAATGGTGCCCAACCACTTGGACGGTCGGGGGATTGAACGCCGACCTGCATGCAGCGAGACCGTCGCTCTATCGTCCAGTCCCAAGTGGTTGGAGACCTCCAGGTATAAGACAGAAAGAGTCATTACGCGCCCGAAGGCTAAAAGTCACCTGCTGCTTATCTATGGTCAGACCAATGGGTCTGATCTCCAGCCCCCTCCCCCACCTCCCACCACTCCCTTACACTCCCACGACCTGAGGGGTGACGATCCATCACTGACTGCATCAGAAAGTGAGTTCGAGTAGCGAGGAAGCTGCAGCAGCAGCAGCAGCAACAGCTTGGCTGATCTCTTAGCTTAGTGGAGTCGGCGGCTGAGCGGACAAAACACTGGACGGGTGATCCTGTGGTCCCGGGCTCGATCCCCGGCGCCGGCGAGAAACAATGGGGTAGAGTTTCTTTCACCCTGATGACCTCTGCTACCTAGCAGTAAAATAGGTACCTGGGAGTTAGTCAGCTGTCACGGGCTGCTTCCTGGGGGTGGAGGCCTGGTCGAGGACCGGGCCGCGGGGACACTAAAGCCCCGAAATCATCTCAAGATAACCTCGAGATCTGGTGTGTGTGGCGGGGGCAGGGGGGTGGGGGGGGCCGAGGTGACGCCACAACGCGGGAACTAAGAATTATGTTCATCGTCATCAGTCCTACTCCAGCATCCGAGTCGCTCGCTGCTGCTGTTGCTACGAGGGCAAGATGGGGGTAAACCTGGAAGGACGCTAGGGCCGTGTATCCAGCGTCAGGACGGGGGTAAATTGGCCCTTAATGTGGGCATGTGTTAGCGGTATAAGGCCAGGGTGCTGCGGGCAGTGTCCGGGTGCATGGTGAGGGCCGCGGGCAGCCTGTGTGTCGCCTGCAAATAACGAGTGATTAATCTCGGCGAGGTGAGGCGAATGGCCAACTTGCAAGAGCTGAGGTGAGTAATTAACGCGAGAGGTGAACAATGAGGGTAGGAACAGCCGCTTCTTCCTCCCTCTCTCCTATCTTCTCTCAGTCTATCCTCCCTCCCTCCCATCTTCCCCCCCCCCTGGTCCTTCCTGGAGCCTACCTGGAGAGAGTTTCAAGAGCGCTACTCTCCGAACCCGGCCCGGGGCCAGGCTCGACTTGGTCCAACAGGCTGTTGCTTGGAGTGACCCGCAGCCCCACTTATCCACCAGCTTTCCTATCTTCCGCCAGTCCATACAATTCCCCTCAAGTTTTCCATCAATCCTACCTATCCACCTCCCATCTTTCACTGGTCGACGACCGGGCCGCGGGGACGCTAAGCCCCGGAAGCACCTCAAGGTAAGGTAAGGTCAAGGTCCACCTTGACCTTACCTTACCTCCCTCTTCTTTCTCTCCCACACACACATCAACTCTCTGCTAGAAAATGAAAACTTACAGAACAAACTGAAAACTACTGTAAACCAGTCTCCAGTAGACACAAGGAGATCCTTACAACGTCTTAAGAGTAATACAAGATACGTAATGCTTCCGTAAGACATGTATCCATGTATTACACGGATACATGTTTCCACGTCTCACAAGCACTGTCGCAACAGCCTCCTACACATACTTAGCGAACAGATAAAATTCAATTACTTTAAGATCCTGGGGCTAATGAACACATAACACGGCTCAAGGCTCCTTAAGACGCCACACTTGCTCCTCAGGTCGTAACGGCCACCTGATTAAAGAAATTAAGTTAGTGATTCGCGAGCCAGGCCTGACGATGATACTGATTAATGAAGACAACATAAAGAATGATAAGTTCCAGTTCAAGTATGTTTATTGAGATAAGCAATAAATACATCTCAAAGGGATAGAGTAGCTTAGGCTATTTCTACCCCCCTAAGAATGATAACAACTGGAGGAAATGTATATGTTTATCTCTCAGAATGTTCGGTAATATGTTTATTGTTTGTGATGTGTGTCTATGTATGTATTAACACGATGTACTGAACGGGGTGAGAATAGCTTGAGCTACCTCATCCCTTTGTGTGTATTTTACCTCAATAAACTTATTGCAATTTCAATAACAACTGGATAACAACCACACCAGAATACCATACCAGAAGGGAGCCGGTCGGCCGAGCGGACAGCACACTGGACTTGTGATCCTGTGGTCCCGGGTTCGATCCCGGGCGCCGGCGAGAAACAATGGGCAGAGTTTCTTTCACCCTATGCCCCTGTTACCTAGCAGTAAAATAGGTACCTGGGTGTTAGTCAGCTGTCACTGGGGCTGCTTCCTGGGGGTGGAGGCCTGGTCAAGGACCGGGCCGCGGGGACACTAAAGCCCCGAAATCATCTCAAGATAACCTCATCTCAAGGTAACCACTTCTCCGCTAATTCAATATACTAATATACCACTCCGTCCTCCTAAAGTTTCCCATCGTCAAGAAAACGGTCAATTTAAGGTGTCCTCTCCTAACCTACCAGAGGACCCAAAACAGAAAACGGGACAGTACGTCACTTTCGCCAGCCGCTTCCGTTTTCTAGTACCATAGTTTTTGACCCTATGTAACGCATACGAGCGTAAAGCGACGTTCTTGGTAAGAGGCCAGGTTGGATATACTTACGAAAATTTTAAGGCTATGCAATGGGATCAATCCCGCACACCTCAACTCCCCCCGGGGATACGTGAGTTCGATCCCGCAGTACGGCTACAATATTTACCCACAGATATATCACTTAACTGTGATTTCAGCGTGTACTAATATGCATAATGTATTAATATACATAATGTATTAATATGCATAATGTATTAATTTCCACAATGCACTAATATGCACAATGCACTAATATGCACAATGCACTAATATGCACAATGCATTAATTTGCACAATACACTAATATGCACAATGCATTAATATGCACATACACAATGCATTAATATGCACATGCACAATGCATTAACATGCACAATTCATATTGAGTGAATAACAAAACACATTCATTCCTTCTGAAGATGTATTAATATACGAAAGTACTTAAGGAAATTCCTGTTTCAATTCTTCCTTCGTGGTCTGACACTCCTATATATAGTGTGTGTAAATCACGAAAATTAACACGTGAAGAAAATGTGAGTGTCAGACCACGGAGGAAGAATTGAAACAGGAATTTCCTTAAGTACTTTCGTATTTGATAATACATCTTCAGAAGCCTGATTATATATATATATATATATAATAACATTATATATTATATATATATATATATATATATATATATATATATATATATATATATATATATATATATATATATATATATATAATATTCTGGAAGAAGCATTTTTAACTCTCCACCCGGATGTTTATTTTTAAGTATTATTACTCTTGCGGCCGTAGGCGGCTAGTTTATTGTGCACCCTATACTCACCCCGTGAGCGGTAGCGCAAAAACGGACTACACAAAAAGGTCTTTTATCAGATCTCAACGGAGATTATTACATTAACAATTACATCTATCCTTCACACCTTATAATTATCACGTCAACTAGTTACAAAGAACCGACCGACGCTTTATGTTTCAAGGTGTTGGTCCCGGCGCCGCGCTTACATCCTTTATAAACAATTAACTTCTATTCTGGAAGGGACGCCAGAGAAGCCTGATATTCTAATTTGTTTTGTTTTTCCCCTAGGTGCTTGGAAGGCGGCCGTAGCGATCTGTGTAGGGTAGGCGACCTCCCTGTGTAGAGAAGCCGGAGGTGTGGCCAATGCAGAGTGATAGCATCATGACAACACAGCGGCGACCATGATAGCATCAGCCTCCGAGTCAGGCAAGAAGGATAGCTGGCAGGCAGGTAGACAAGGCTGGTAGGCAGGTAGACAAGGCTGGCAGGCAGGCAGGCAGGCAGGCAGGCAGGCAGGCAGGCAGGCAGGCAGGCAGGCAGGCAGGCAGGCAGGCAGGCAGGCAGGCAGGCAGGCAGGCAGAGAACACTAAGTCCATTCCACAATTACAAATGGCATCCATGTTTACATACCAGACTCAGGCAAGACTGGCGCCACAAACTGGTACTAGAATACCAAAGACTCCATCTCTTCCCCCCCCCCTCCCCCAACTCGCCCGTCTACCCTCCACCTCCTGGGCCAGACGGGAGGGTCAGATACCTGTCGAGGCGGCCGTCGTATTGGTATGCAGAGTGGTGCAAGGGTCCGCGCGGTAGCCGCAATGATAAACTGGGCGAATACCTAAGCGGTTTTAGGTTGGAAGAAAGAACGGGCTCACCATAGCCCGTGCTACTTGGAACTTTTTTGTTCCAGGTACCGAATCTACAACAACAGGTGAGGAATGTATTTATACCCAGAAGAAACATCCCTTTGAATGGTACCTTAAGTAAGTATTACTAACATCTTAAAATTGAACTAAAGACCAATCAGAAATATGAGTGGGTTTCCTTTAGTTAAACACTGATGAATTTATCTGGACATGTGTATGAGGGGCAACTGAAAATAACTGAGAGAGAACTTGAGACAAATGATAGGAAAAAGTTAGGGAAAACTCAAGAAACAATGTAAATGGTTGGGAGTAAATGTGGAGAAAGTGCAAACATCAGACCAATCATAGGGCAAGCCAACGACTATTTGATAGGAGCATCTCTCTCTCTCTCTCTCTCTCTCTCTCTCATCTCTCGCTCTCTCTCTCTCTCTCATCTCTCTCTCTCTCTCTCTCTCTCTCTCTCTCTCTCTCTCTCTCTCTCTCTCTCTCTCTCTCTCTCTCTCTCTCTCTCTCTCTCTCATCTCTCGCTCTCTCTCTCTCATCTCTCTCTCTCTCTCATCTCTCGCTCTCTCTCTCTCTCTCTCTCTCTCTCTCTCTCTCTCTCTCTCTCTCTCTCTCTCTCTCTCTCTCTCTCTCTCTCTCTCTCTCTCTCTCTCTCTCTCTCTCTCTCTCTCTCTCTCTCTCTCTCTCTCTCTCTCTCTCTCTCTCTCTCTCTCTCTCTCTCTCTCTCTTCTTAATTCGTTGCAACGATGTTATCGTCCTCGTGCATGTGAAATGAGAGGTCACGAGGGGCTGTGATGGTAGTGGTCAAGCACCGGCTGATTGTATCTACCTAAAAGCTCTGGAACTGTTCTCCCTGGAGAGGAGGTGAGTGACTGGCTATCTTACTCCGGGGGTGACTTGCCCCCCCTACTACGGACCGCTGTTGTTTCACCTGTTATTAAAGTTTAAGGGATGTGCAGGCGATGAGTCACAATAACGTGGCTGAAGTATGTTGACCAGACCACACACTAGAAATTGAAGGGACGACGACGTTTCGGTCCGTCCTGGACCATTCTCAAGTCGATTTTAAGGGATGTCACCGGTACCTAAGCTCCGTATCCACAAGGATAGCCAAGGCATGCAAAATGATTAGCTTTTCTTCCTTAGCAGATAAATAAATACATAATTTTACAGTTTGGGTTTGGGTTGGCGTGCATGGGAATGCTGGAAGGCACTGGAGGGACGGGTTTCAACTCTGCCACAGCAAAATAACTCCACGCCAGAATGGGAGGAGAACAGGAGAACAGGAGAACAGGAGAACAGGGTTCTCTCTTGCAGGAGAACATGCGAGAGCTTCCATGGTCGGGAGCCGGTCGGCCGAGCGGACAGCACCCTGGACTTGTTTGTGATCCTGTGGTCCCGGGTTCGATCCCGGGTGCCGGCGAGAAACAATGGGCAGAGTTTCTTTCACCCTATGCCCCTGTTACCTAGCAGTAAAATAGGTACCTGGGTGTTATTCAGCTCCTGGGTATTAGTCAGCTGTCACGGGCTGCTTCCTGGGGGTGGAGGCCTGGTCGGGGACCGGGCCGCGGGGACACTAAAAAGCCCCGAAATCATCTCAAGATAACCTCAAGATATCCGTAATCATGGTGCAACACGCGCGTGAAGATAACGTTACACACATACAAACTCCACAAAGATTTCCGGTTATCCCCTTTATATATACAATACATTGCCAACAGACCCGAGCATGTTATCAAGGAAGAACTAACGTCCACCAAGGCCCCCTCCCACCCTCCTCATGTACCTGGATTGTACCTGGATGGAATTCTCGGAGTTCTTCTATTCCTTCAAGTCCGGCCCGAGGCCAGGCTTGATTTGTGAGAGCTTGGTCCACCAGGCTGTTACTTGGAGCGGCCCGCAGGCTACATATCCACCACAGTTTGGTTGGTCCGGCACTTCTTGACGAAAACTATAAAGTTTTCTCTTGAAGATGTCCACGATTGTTCCGGCAATATTTCTTATACTCGCTGGGAGGACGTTGAACAACCGCAGACCTCTGATGTTTATACAGTGTTCTCTGATTGTGCCTACGGCACCCCTGCTCTTCACTGGTTCTATTCTGCATTTTCTTCCTTATCGTTCACTCCAGTACGTTGTTAATTACTGTTTAGATTTAGTACCTGGCCCTCCAGTATTCTCCTTGTGTGTATTATTTGATATCTTTTCTAGGGAGTACATTAAGAGAGCTTCGAGACGATCCTAATAATTTAAGTGCTTTATCATGCCTATGTATGCCGTATATGTTCTCTGTATTCCCTCTATTTCAACAATCTCTCCCTCGCTGAAGGGGGAGGTGAGTACCGAGCAGTACTCAAGACGTTACGGCACAAGTGATCTGAAGAGTACAACCATTGTGTTGGGATCCTTTGATATAAAAGTTCTCGTAACCCATGTTATCATTTTTTTCTGGCTGACGCAATATTTGCTTGGTTATGTTCCCTAAAGGTTAGGTTGTCGGTCATCATTATTCCCAAATCCTTTACATGTTGCTTTCCTACTATGGGCAGACTTGATTGTGGTTTGTACCCTGTATTATGTTTAAGTCCTCTTTTTTATCGTGCCTGAGTATCTGGAATTTATCACTGTTAAACATCATGTTATTTTCTGCTGCCCAGTCGAAAACTGTATCTACTTGTAGTTTTTTTCAATGTCATCAACAGAGGCAATTTTCATGATGATTTTTGTGTCATCAGAAAAAAAGGACTGCTTAGAGACTTTACAGCTGCCACAATTTAACCAGATAAGAATACCTTACGAAATCAATGTCAAGCACACCCGTCAAAATCATACTATCTACACCCCCGTCAAAACCATGCTCTCTACACCCCGTCAAAACCAGGCTCTCTACACCCCCGTCAAAACCATGCTCTCTACACCCCCGTCAAAACCATGCTCTCTACACCCCCGTCAAAACCATGCTCTCTACACCCCGTCAAAACTATGCTCTCTACACCCCCGTCAAAACCATACTCTCTACACCCCCGTCAAAACCATGCTCTCTACACCCCGTCAAAACCATGCTCTCTACACCCCGTCAAAACCATATTCTCTACACCTCGTCAAAGCTACCGTCTGTACACAGTGTGCAAGAGACGGTAAACACACAGAGAGACAGAACAGTAACCAGCCTACACCAGGCAAACGGTCCACCAACCCCATCAAACGAGTGCTAACCAGCTCTCGTAAAAAAACAACAACCAGGCCCAGACTACCTCAGCCACACCCGCGAACTAATTACCAACCCCTACCAGGACACACCTGAAAAAAATAACAATAATAAAACTGGTGTGAAAGCTACGCCAACCGCTCCAGATGAGAGATATCCCAACAATTCCATTAATCAAATATTTACACAATATATTGAGCGTGAAGTGGGTCGCGTCCCGCTGTGAGAGGAGCTGAGCATTGTACCCTGTGGGTACAATATCCATAAACGGCGTTGGTTCCACGCTTAAATCAGCGATATCAACGCTGAATCAACGTTGGACCAGTGGTATTAAAGAGTAGTTAAAAGCATGGTATTCAAGAGTATTAAAAGCGTGTATTCAAGAGTACTAGCAAGTTCCTGCACGGCGATACCTTGAGGTGCTTCCGGGGCTTAGCGTCCCCGCGGCCCAATCGTCGACCAGGCCTCCTGGGGCAGAGTGTAGTGGTAACAGAGTGTAGAGAAAGAAGGATGTAGTGAGGCGAGCACCGCCCACATCCTCCAGACAACACCTGTTAACACCTGTCTCTCTCTTGCAATCAACGTCAGCTTGCAGGGGTCGTCTTGTCACTGCAACCCGTCGGTCAAGATGTTGTATGTTGAGTACCTTGCCGGCATTATCACCCGAGCGTGAAGACGGAGAGGGACAAGTGTGTGAGGGTAGTGTGAGGGGGGGGGGGGACGTGGTGAAGGAGGGGCCAAACACACACTCACACACGCACAAGTATGAGTACACGGGTTCAAAGGTGAATAAAAACAAACCTTTTGGGTTTCCCAACGTGTCGCAGCGAGTGCTCGGACTCTCAATTTTTCTATAAAATACATACGAGTATACACGAATAATTTGTAATACGCGAACATACTGTCGGACACACACACACACACACACACACACACACTTGGAGTACACACACACACACACACACACACACACACACACACACACACACACACACACACACACACACACACACACACACACACACACACACACACACACACGGACCCTATGCTTTCTACACCCCATCAATACCTCTACACCCCCTCAACTCTATGCTCTCTAAACCCCGTCAACTCTATGCTCTCTACACCCCGTCAACTCTATGCTCTCTACACCCCCGTCACGCACACACGCACACACACACACACTTTGAATGCACTAGGAAGTGATGTGGTGGAAGCTGACTCCATACACAGTTTCAAATGTAGATATGATTGAGCCCAATAGGCTCAGGAATCTGTACACCAGTTGATTGACGGTTGAGAGGCGGAACCAAACGAGTCAAAGCTCAACCCTCGCAGCACAACTAGGTGAGTACACACACCTGTACCGAACACTAAGTACAACAAGGTCAGTACACACATTCTTCGCATCACTGGCCACCAACAACAGCCCCGTCCCTCCAATATTCTCCACACAACTAATAATAACATTAATGCTCATTTTTATCAATCATTTACGTCAATAAAACTTTTATTATATTGAAAATTAGTAGAATTTATTATTCCTTTGCCTGTATCAGTAAAGTTTATGCAGACTATAATTATTATTATTTTGCCAACCAGGCAAATATATAGCCAGATATATAGCCAAATATATAGCCAAATATATAGCCAAAAAAATCTTACTCTCATCCATTATTTCTTTCCCTTCATTTTTCCTTGTAGGTAGGTAGACCTCTAGCAACTATGGACAGAACGTACCAAATATGGACGGTTCTGTCCACAAAAGTCCCAGGCTTTGTGCTATCACATTTTGTGGACGGCGCGACAAAGAAGGAAACAACCAAACCTAACTTCTAGGTCTAGTATAGTACATATATGTACTAATTTAGGCCTATGACGCCATGTTAGGCCTAAGATTGCATATTTAAGTCTAGGACAGGTAAGGTTTATGGTTCGAGTCTGTGTGTGGATTAAGCCTTTAGAATTATAGTAAGTAATATGGGTTACTATTCTTTCCGGTGGATGGGTTGGTATTGGAGGAGGTTGGTATGGGAGGCGATCCGGAGGTTGGGTCTAAAACCTGAAAAAGGTTAGGTTAGGTTAGGTTAGGTTAGGTTAGGTTAGGTTAGGTTAGGTTAGGTATATACCCATCTTCATCATCGCTACTCTAAACATTCCTTAACTAACCCAACCTAACCCATCCTACCTGGAGCATACCTGGAGAGGGTTCTCCTTCATACCTGCTTGATGGGGTTCTGGGCGTTCTACTCCCCAAACCCGGCCCAAGGCCAGGCTTGACTTGTAAGAGCTTGGTTCACCAGGCTGTTGTTTGGAGCGGCTCTCGGGCCCACAGGTCTGTTCTGGGAGTTCTGGGAGTTCTTCAACTCCCCGAGCCCGGCCTGGGGCCAGGCTCGACTTGTGATAACTTGGTCCAACAGGCTGTTGCTTAGAGCGGCCCGCAGACCCACATATCCACTACAAACTGGTTGGTCCGGCACTTCTTGCAAGAACTTATCTTAGTACCTCTTGAATACATTCACCTTAGTTCCAGCAATATTTCTAGTGCTTGCTTGGAGGGTGTTGAACAGCTGTGGACCTCTGATGTTCAGACAGTGCTCTCTGATTGTGTCTATGGCATCTCTACTCTTCACCGGTTCTATTCTATTCTATGCCTAACCCAACCTAACGAAAATAAGATACAGAAGTATGTGTTTTATACCTGCCCGAAACGCTGCGCGTACTAGTGGCTTTACAAGATTGTAAATAGTATGTTATGTATTCTCACAAACCCAATGTATATAAATATTCTTGTATATAAATAAATAAATAATAAATAAATAAATATATGGAGTTTTTTATTATTATTATTTTCTACCACAAACGTGGCCACACATTTACAATGCTAACCAGCATATATACATTTTCTTCTGTCCTCCATAGACAGGGTTAGAGATCAGTTAAACATATAGTTCAGGGAATATATGGAGTGTACGAGGTGTGATGCCGGTACAGGTTTTAGATTCTACTGGAGTGGAGAGGCACCAAGCGGGGGTCATCAGTGACATCCCTGCTATCACACGTCCTTGGTCGACGGAGTCCATAGCAGAGAAGAGGGCAGCTAGGCAGGCAAAAACTGGCCCTGGGCTTTACGATACACATTCCTTCACATCTCCATATAGCACCAGGCCATGACCCTGACCTCCCTCACACAACACCTGCTCTGCCACACTTGCACCTGGATTGTACCTGGATGGGAGTTCTGGGAGTTCTTCTACTCCCCAAGAGCTTGGTCCAACAGGCTGTTCCCATGCTGTCAAATCATCCCAAAGAACGAAAAGCAATGTAAAGGATCTGGGTGTACTCATGTCGGAAGACCTTACCTTTAAAGGTCACAATAAAATAGTCGTCACAACTGCAAGAAAAATGACAGGTTGGATAACAAGAACCTTTCACACTAGAGATGCTATACCGATGATGATACTTTTCAAGACGCTAGTGCTCTCTCTCTAGAGTGGAGTACTGCTGCACAATGACAGCCCCTTTCAAACCTGGAGAAATTGCTGAACTGGAGAGCGTGCAGAGATCCTTTACTGCTAGAATCCACTCAGTAAAACATCTAAACTATTGGGACCGACTAAAATGCCTAAATCTGTAATCTCTTGAGCGCAGGCGGGAGAGATACATAATAATTTACACGTGGGGAGATATTAGAGGGGCTAATCCCAAACTTGCACACATAAATAACATCACATGAGACCAGAAGACATAGCAGGATGTGCAGAATACCCCTGTTGAAGAGCAGAGGTGCAACAGGTACTCTGAGAGAGAACTCTATCAACATCAGAGGCCCGAGACTGTTCAACACGCTTCCACTACACATAAGGGGCATAACTGGCAGACCCCTCACAGTATTCAAGAGAGAATTTGACAAACACCAAAGGATACCTGATCAACCAGGCTGTGATTTATACGTCAGGCTGCGAGCAGCCGCGTCCAACAGCCTGGTTGACCAGTCTAGCAACCAGAAGGCCTGGCCGAGGACAGGGCCGCGGGGACGTTGAGCCCCGAAATCATCGCCAGGTAACCACAAGGTAGGAGCGGCCAGCAAGCCCACATATCCACTATAGCCCGGTTGGTCCGGCACTTTCTACAGAAAACTGTCCAGTTTTTTCTTTAAGGCTTCCACTGTTGTTCAGACAATGTTTCTTATACTTGCTGGGAGAACCGGGGACCTCTGATGTTCATACAGTGTTCTCAGACTGTGCCTATGGCGCCTTTACTCCTCACTGGCTCCATTCTACATTTCCTTCCACATCGTTCACTCCAGTACGTTGTTATTTTACTGTGCAAATTTGGGACTTGCCCTTCCAGTATTTTTTTATGTATTATGTGACGCCTCTCTCGTCTCCTTTCCAAGGTTATCTTGAGGTTATCTTGAGATGATTTCGGGGCTTTAGTGTCCCCGCGGCCCGGTCCTCGACCAGGCCTCCACCCCCAGGAAGCAGCCCGTGACAGCTGACTAACACCCAGGTACCTATTTTACTGTTAGGTAACAGGGGCATAGGGTGAAAGAAACTCTGCCCATTGTTTCTCGCCGGCGCCCGGGATCGAACCTCGGAACCACAGGATCACAAGTCCAGCGTGCTGTCCGCTCGGCCGACCGGCTCCCAAGGAGCACATTGTGAGAGAGTAGAGACGGTCTCAAGATTGAGACATGAAAGGTCCGGCAGGTGTGTAATGACTACCTGCGCGGAACAAAACCAATGATCCTTTTTAGCAGCAGATGAGGCAGCAGCAGCAGCATCCTCCGTTAGCAGAGCGGAGCCATCAATTACCACGGTCATTTATCAAAGACAAAAATATACAGGAACACACGGGTGGATATTAGGAGGCCTAGCGGCTGAGTGGACAGCGCTCCTCGAGAATCGTAGTCCTAAGGGACCGGGGTCAGTTCCCGTTGGAGGCGGAAACAAATGGGCAGTTTCTTTCACCCTGATGCGCCTGTTCACCTAATAGTAAATAGCTACCTGGGAGTTAGACAGTTGCTACAGGCTGCTTCCTGAGGATGTGTGTGTGTGTGTGTGTACTCACCTAGTTGTACTCACCTAGTTGTGTCTGCAGGATCGAGCATGACTCTTGGATCCCGCCTTTCGAGCATCGGTTGTTTACAGCAATGACTCTTGTCCCATTTCCCTATCATACCTGGTTTTAAAATTATGAATAGTATTTGCTTCCACAACCTGTTCCTGAAGTGCATTCCATTTCCCCACTACTCTCACGCTAAAAGAAAACTTCCTAACATCTCTGTGACTCATCTGAGTTTCAAGCTTCCATCCATGTCCTCTCGTTCTGTTACTATTCCGTGTGAACATTTCGTCTATGTCTACTCTGTCAATCCCTCTGAGTATCTTATACGTTCCTATCATGTCCCCCCTCTCCCTTCTTCTTTCTAGTGTCGTAAGGCACAGTTCCCTCAGGCGCTCCTCATACCCCATCCCTCGTAGCTCTGGGACGAGTCTCGTTGCAAACCTCTGAACCTTTTCCAGTTTCATTATATGCTTCTTCAGATGGGGACTCCATGATGAGGCGGCATACTCTAAGACTGGCCTTACGTAGGCAGTGTAAAGCGCCCTAAATGCCTCCTTACTTAGGTTTCTGAATGATGTTCTAACTTTTGCCAGTGTAGAGTACGCTGCTGTCGTTATCCTATTTATATGTGCCTCAGGAGATAGATTAGGTGTTACGTCCACCCCCAGGTCTCTTTCACGCGTCGTTACAGGTAGGCTGTTCCCCTTCATTGAGTACTGTCCCTTTGGTCTCCTATCTCCTAGTCCCATTTCCATAACTTTACATTTGCTCGTGTTGAATTCCAGTAGCCATTTCTCTGACCATCTCTGCAACCTGTTCAGGTCCTCTTGGAGGATCCTGCAATCCTCATCTGTCACAACTCTTCTCATCAACTTTGCGTCATCCGCAAACATCGACATGTAGGACTCTACGCCTGTAAACATGTCGTTAACATATACAAGAAATAGAATTGGTCCCAGCACCGATCCTTCTCGCCCCTTACCGTAACTCTTTGGCTCCTTCCTGTTAGGTAGTTCCTTATCCATGCTAGGACCTTTCCCCCCACCCCCCGCCTGCCTCTCGAGCTTGAACAGCAGTCTCATGTGCGGTACTGTATCAAAGGCTTTTTGGCAGTCCAGAAATATGCAGTCTGCCCAATCATCTCTGTCCTGTCTTATCCTCGTTATTTTATCACGTTATGTGTGTGTGTGTGTTTGTGTGTGTGTGTGTGTGTGTGTGTGTGTGTGTGTGTGTGTGTGTGTGTGTGTGTGTGTGTGTGTGTGTGTGTGTGTGTGTGTGTGTGTGTGTGTGTTTTAGAGAGCAATATGTGTAGTAGACATAATAGAGGAATTATAGCTTGGATAGAAAGGCGGGGTCCAAGAGCTAATAGATCGATTCTGCAGGCATAAACAGTAAATGCAAATAGTATATATACACACACACACACACACACCTTCAGGAACCTGTACACCAGTTGAAAAAGACAGTTGAGAGGCGGAACCAAAGCGCCAGAGCTCAACCCTCGCAAGCACAAATAGGTGAGTACACACCAAATTCACAAAGTACATAAACAACAATTAATTATAAACGAGTTGCAATACTTCACCAGACAATTAACAAACACGCTAACACTAAAAAAAACAAAACAAATAGGCTGCTCACTCATAATTATTATTATTAACATCTTTATTGACAAAATTAATTACAATTTTGCCTAATCTGAGGATTTTGATAATGTATCAAAATGTATATAATGTAAATGTATCAAAAAGTCACTCATAATGTATATCTACGATACAAACCCACGACAGGACTCTCAAGTTTTTCTCCAGAATTTCACGCTAATATTTCCAAGACCGAGACCTGCGCAACCTTAAGGCGTCAATTTGAATATTAAGATAACAAGCACGAAAGTAATGGCCCCTCTCCCTCCCCTGAGGGCCGGCGTGCCCTGCACCACAGACCTTGACATGAATTGAACTCAAGTTATGCCTTTCTAACCATCTGGTTTATATATTCGTCCAAAAGGGCCCGAAATTACGAATATTACGTCAAAAATTTTTTTAAACTGGCTTCACTATACACATATGGTACATAGGGATAGATCAAATGTAATGATGATGATGTAACAAATATATATATTTAAATGTCATACTATGCTCTCCTGAGATAGTAAAGTTATCCCCTAAATATACTGAGTTTTCTACAAACATATGACCTGTAACAGAAAATGCTTCGGTGAAGGGAGTAACTAAAATATTTTCTATCTTATTCTATTTTTGTAGTGATTCGACTTTTTACCCAGCAGGCAAAATGTTCGAGCTTTGACTTGACGTTAAATCAGCTTTATTTACATTGAATGAACGTTAATGACGTTGATTCAGCGTTGTATTGCCATTACTCTTGGATATTGTGCCCACTGGGTACATAGGTGAAGACAGAAATGATAAAAACATTGTATTTCTTATACTCTGACAGAAAAATTATGTGATTACTCTTGGTCCTTAAAATATTCTAGTATACCTTACGAAGGAATTGCCAGAAAGGAATAATTACTGCACTGATCCCTTGCCAACGAAAAAGAACATTGACACAACCTTCTGTACGCAACTACACAAGGATCTAAATTATACATAAATATTTTAGAGGTTAAACAAGCAGTAATTGTTATTACATTTGAGCGAGAATACAGTGGGCAGAATATCTCTTGGATACTTTGCTCACTAGTGATACGTCTACTCTCCATGCCAAGTCGGGGCTTGACTTGTGAGCGTTTGGTCCAACAGGCTGGAGGGGTCCGCAGGCTCACATATCCACTAATTGAAATTGAAATTGAAATTGAAATTGAAATAAGTTTATTGAGGTAAAATACACACAAAGGGATGAGGTAGCTCAAGCTATTCTCACCCCACTCACTATACATATCCATATACACTATACATATCTCACTATACATATCCACTATAGTCCGCTTGGTCCGGCACTTCAAGAAAAAACTGGACAGTTTTCTACAGGAAGACTTTCCACTGTTTTCCGGCAATATTTCTTATACTTGTTGGGAGGATACTGATATAGTGTGGTATACATTTTATATGACTCAATTAAAATTAGGTGAGCGTGGATCATCTAATTTTCCTGTGCTCTAGTGGCAGCTACGGGGATGGCAAGTTCCATTGGGTAGCAGTTAGGTTACCTTGGGATCCTTCCCATTTAAGGCTAGTCCAGTGGCACAGTTGATAGAGCGACTGTCTGCCATACCGGAAGGCGGGCGTTCGAGGCTCCTAATGCCTAAGGTGAATGAAATAATCGACTGCCCGAGTAGACCAAAGCCGACCCGACCAGACAAAAGCCCGACCCGACCCAACGACAGCCAACCCCGCCCGAGTCAACACTTCCCGACTCCGCTTACCACCGTCACCTGGCTGACTGGTATGGGCTGACGGAAGCCCATTTCAGGGCAAATACGCTTCTTCCAACGACCTAAAAACCACTTACGGGTAATAGCAACGGCGGTAATGTGGCAGTGCGAGACCGCTAGTACCGCTCCCGAGTAGCTAACGAGACAAGAGACCTGAAGAGCACGGTGGCGTGCAAACTGAAACCGCAAGGGCTAACTTGACGTGGATTTAGAGCGTAGGCACGTAGTCAGGATTCCCGTCGTGCCATGCTGCAGGGGCCTCCTCCTCGACGTGTACAAATGACTTGTGGGGCAGCAGCTCCTCTTGATATTACTGTTTTATTTGAGTTCCTTCAGACATTTTATTATTGGCATCTGCGTAGCAACGTCTGTGGCAAGGGTAGATGAAGCAATACACCTGTGGCTCATATGACGACGAGGGCAGCTGTAGTCAACACCTGTGACGAGGGCGGCTGTAGTCAACACCTGTGACGAGGGTAGCTGTAGTCAACACCTGTGACGAGGGCGGCTGTAGTCAACACCTGTGACGAGGGTAGCTGTAGTCAACACCTGTGACGAGGGTAGCTGTAGTCAACACCTGTGACGAGGGTAGCTGTAGTCAACACCTGTGACGAGGGCAGCTGTGGTCAACACCTGTGACGAGGGTAGCTGTAGTCAACCTGTGACGAGGGTAGCTGTAGTCAACACCTGTGACGAGGGTAGCTGTAGTCAACACCTGTGACGAGGGCGGCTGTAGTCAACACCTGTGACGAGGGTAGCTGTAGTCAACACCTGTGACGAGGGTAGCTGTAGTCAACACCTGTGACGAGGGTAGCTGTAGTCAACACCTGTGACGAGGGCGGCTGTAGTCAACACCTGTGACGAGGGCGGCTGTAGTCAACACCTGTGACGAGGGTAGCTGTAGTCAACACCTGTGACGAGGGTAGCTGTAGTCAACACCTGTGACGAGGGTAGCTGTAGTCAACACCTGTGACGAGGGCGGCTGTAGTCAACACCTGTGACGAGGGTAGCTGTAGTCAACACCTGTGACGAGGGTAGCTGTAGTCAACACCTGTGACGAGGGCGGCTGTAGTCAACACCTGTGACGAGGGTAGCTGTAGTCAACACCTGTGACGAGGGTAGCTGTAGTCAACACCTGTGACGAGGGTAGCTGTAGTCAACACCTGTGACGAGGGTAGCTGTAGTCAACACCTGTGACGAGGGCGGCTGTAGTCAACACCTGTGACGAGGGCGGCTGTAGTCAACACCTGTGACGAGGGCGGCTGTAGTCAACAAGAAGACGGGACATACAATAACGTTAGCAAACTGTTAGCCAGAACAAAAGTATCTCAGGGAGCCCCAAGCCAAGCCAGTTGGTGTTGTAGATCTGACCAAAATATAACCTCACCTCCAGTCCATTATTGTCACACCCTAAATTTACAGACGACATAAGTGTTCCACAAGAGTACAATAAGCTTAGTCCAAAATTAATTACCTTAGTACAATCCACAATGCAAATACAATATTGAGGCAATGTGATAGGGTACCCTCCTCCAAGGGACCAGGCTGTGGTGGATATGTGGGCCTGCGGGCCGCTCCAAGCAACAGCCTGGTGGACCAAACTCTCACAAGTCAAGCCTGGCCTCGGGCTGGGCTTGGGGAGTAGAAGAACTCCCAGAACCCCATCAACCAGGTATCAACCAGGTACCTGGAGTAGGTGCTAGGATTTCTTCTATTACTTGTCTTGCGAGAACTTGATACACCTGATTGATGGGGGTTCTGGGAGTTCTTCTACTTCCCAAGCCAGGCCCGAAACCAGGCTTGACTTGTGAGAGTTTGGTCCACCAGGCTGTTGCTTGGAGCGGCCCGCAGGCCCACATACCCACCACAGCCCGGTTGGTCCGGCACTCCTCTACAATTCGATTCTCATCACATTGGCTCAGTATTTTCGCAAGTTAGTAAAAGCTTTACCAAATATTCTATAGTTGTCCGCTGTGTGTAGTGGACTGTCCAAGCTTGCACTGCCTCCTGACGTTGGCCTTACTGCCTTACTAACTGTTTATGTAATTACTTGTTTCAAATACAGGACTTCATTTTGCTGTAACTTAAACTAACACTGAGGTTCAGTTCCCGAACCCATTATGTATGTCCATAACCCCAGCCAGTTTGGTAATATTAACGTTTGCAAGGGTAAAGGACGGTGTAGCAGGCATGGAGACAAGTGTGGGAGAGGGCAGTCACTAACGATCCTCTTAACCCTGACATGAGCTCCTGTAGCGAGCATGACCCCGTGACCTCCCAACTCCTCATCATCCCCTCCCATCCCCCCGTCCCCAGTCCCTCCCCCACCCGTCCCCTCCCCTCCCCAACCTGTCCCCCCTTCCCCTACCCATCCCCGTGGACCAAGCAGTCTCACACTAGCTGGCTTCTAGTCAACTAGTACTCCGTGCATAGGTTTATTTACCCCCACCATAATGCCTCAAGCTGAGTCCAACAGCTTCACTGACCTGACCGTTAACCAGGAGGCCTGCTGAGAGGCCGGGCCGTGGGGGACACTGATCCACGTACTTGGAGCGTACCTACAGAGGGTTCTGTGAGTTTTTTGCTCCCGGAGCCCGGCCTGAGGCCAGGCTCGACTCGTGATAACTTGGTCCAACAGGCTGTTGCTTGGAACGGCCCGCAGGCTCACATATCCACTACAGCCTGGTTGGTCCGACACTTCTTGCAACAACTTGTCCAAGGAAGGGAATTATCAGGGGAAAGCGCCAAGCCACTACGACTATATAACACTGGGAAGGGGGGTCAGGATAAGGATTTGGGATGGGACGAGGAGAGAAGGAATGGTGCCCAACCACTTGGACAGTCGGGGATTGAACGTCGACCTGCATGAAGCGAGACCGTCGCTCTACCGTCCAGCCCAAGTGATTGGGACAACCTGTCCAAGTGCCTCTTGAATACATCCACCTTAGTTCCGGCAACATTTCTAATGCTTGCTGGGAGGGTGTTGAATAGCCGTGGACCTCTGATGTTCAGACAGTGCTCTCCGATTGTTCCTATGGAACCTCTACTCTTCAATGGTTCAACTCTGCATTTCCGTCCGTATCTTTCGCTCCAGTATGTTGTTATTTAACTGTGCAAATTTGGGACCTGGCCTTCAAGTATCTTCCAGGTACATATTATTTGCTACCTTTCTCGTCTCCTTTCCAGAGAGTACATTTTTGAGAGCTTCCAGACGGTCCCAATAATTTAGATGCTTTATCGTTTCTATGCGTACCGTATATGTTCTCTGTATTCCCTCTAATTCAGAGATCTCTCCCGCTCTGAAAGGGGAAGCGAGTACCGAGCAATACTCAAGACGGGACAGCACCAGTGATTTAAATAGTGTTAGCATTGCTGCGGGGTCTGCAGATTTGAACGGTCTCATAAACCATCCTATCATTTTCCTGGCCGCCGGTATATGTGATCGGTTATGTTCACTAAATGTCAGGTCGTCAGACATCATGATTCCCAGGTCCTTTACATGTTGCTTTTCTTCTATGCGTAGGTCTGATTGTGTCGTGTACCATACCTCAGCACCTGGAACTTATCACCGTTAAACATCATGTTATTTTCAGTTACCCAGGCGGGGTCTATTTTCAGAAAGGTCAAGCAGGTTTTTCTATACTTGTGAGGAAAAATTCCTCTTTCAGAAAGAAAGAGGGGTCCAAGGGGATCCATTTTCTGAAAGGTGGGGTCCAAGAGCTAACAACTCGATTCTGAAGGCACAAATAGTAAATACACATTCATACACACTCCACATCCCCCTCCCCCACCCCACCCCTCCGCCACTGCATATACACAACCGTTACCTTGAGGTTACCTTGAGGTGCATCCGGGGCTTAGCATCCTCGCGGCCCGGTCGTCGACCGTGTATAGTTTTAAATATACTACAAAGAGTCATTCGAATACAAGGCTCGACTGTTGGAAAGGTGAGGACTAGGGACTGAAACTGAGCCCTGTGCACACGCAGGCAGGGTGTAGTGTGGCTCCCACACTACACACACACACACACACACACACACACACACACACACACACACACACACACACACACACACACACACACAGGCTCAGGAATCTGTACACCTGTTGATTGACGGTTGAGAGGCGGGACCAAAGAGCCAGAGCTCAACCCCCGCAAACACAACTAGGTGAGTACACACACACACACACACACACACACACACACACACACACACACACACACACACACACACACACACACACACACACACACACACTACACACACACACACTACACACACACACACACACACACACACACACACACACACACACACACACACACACACTACACACACACACACTACACACACACACACACACACACACACACACACACACACTACACACACACACACACACACTACACACACACACACACACACACACACACACACACACACACACTACACACACACACACACACACACACTACACACACACACACTACACACACACACACTACACACACACACACACACACACACACACACACACACACACACACACACACACACACACACACACACACACACACTACACACACACACACTACACACACACACACACACTACACACACACACACACACACACACACACACACACACACACACACACACACACACACACACACACACACACACACACACATATACACCACAGAGGAAAAAAAAGGACACAAAAGTTGGTTACTCATGCCCCCCCCCCCCCTCCTCCAGCGACCATATAGGAGGGGAAAAAAGGAAAATACAAAATGGAAGAAAATAATAATTAAAGAACGGATCTGAATGATGGCTGTTTGATATTGAAGCAAAATAAGCAAACAAACAAAAATCTGTTTATAGTGTCTACTCAAAACATTTTGTAAAAAAAAAAAAAAAAAATGTGAACGCTGCGTTAAAGCAAACAGCGGTCGGTTGTTTTCAAGACCTTGGTCCAGATTCACGAAGCAGTTAAGCAAGCACTTACGAACCTGTACATCTTTTCTCAATCTTTTGGCGGCTTTGTTTACAATTATTATATAGTTAATAAGCTCCGAAGCACCAGGAGGCCGTTTATAACAAAAACAACAGTTGACTGGCAAGTTTTCATGCTTGTAAACCGTTTAATAAATGTAACCAAAGCCGTCAAATATTGAGGAAAGATGTACACGTTCGTAAGTACTTGCGTCACTGCTTCGTGAATCTGGCCCCTTATGGTCAAAATCTGTGATGACCGGCAAGTCATTCCTAAGCTAACGGCCACATCTCCTGGAGACTGGCAGCTGTGAGCGTGTCTTGCTGCTGCAACGATCACCAGACTCCTACTCTTACTGGTCAACGTGGAGCGTGAGAGAGAGAGAGAGAGAGAGAGAGAGAGAGAGAGAGAGAGAGAGAGAGAGAGAGAGAGAGAGAGAGAGAGAGAGAGAGAGAGAGAGAGAGAGAGAGAGGGAGGGAGAGAAGGAGAGATGAAAGATAAACAAGGAATTAGCTACGAGAGATGTATGACTCGTTCAAATGAGAAGCTCGCTGCTACGAGAAATGTAAGATAAAAATGAACACAGATGCTACTGAGCTATTACTCATACTGCTACTAGTAACAATAATAATATTAAAAATAATAATAATAATAATAATAATAATATAACACAATAACACACGAAGGAGCAAGATGAAGACTGGATGTGTTGAACCATGACGTCAAATGGCGCGAAATCCGATTTTCTAATGTAAACACAGCCAACTTGGCGGGCTTTTGAGGTGCGTTCGGAACATAAATAATATTATATATATATATATATATATATATATATATATATATATATATATATATATATATATATATATATATATATATATATATATATATATATATTAACAGCTTTTCTTAGGGGTCGATTAAATGTTCTCGATGGAAATGTCCTCAGCAAAAGACAATAGGCTATAATAAATAATATACACATAGTAGGAGGTATAGTATAGAAAGGCGCTCTGAGGCAAGTCATGGGGAGGCCAAGGACCTGTGTGGGACACAAGTGAAGCCTGCAGCTTCCTTCAGCTCCAGCTCGATATTGGAAACTGTCAAAAGAGTGTGGCGCTCCTTCTCAAAGATAAGGAAGTGGGGGGGGGGGGGGGGGGGGGGAAGAGAGAAGAAGAAAAACCGGGCGCTGATTCACGTCTCTTCCGCTTCTCATTTATACCTTCAGATGTTCAGAAGGCATACTAACCTTCAAAGACGCTTCCCCAGCTTGAAAAGCTTCACTAATTAAGACGCCAGACGGTAAGCTCAAAGAGTGTTTCATCAACAAAGACGGATTTTTTGTTTTTCAAAATGAGTTTCATCTGCAAGAACTTTCACCTGAAAACTTTTGTCAACTGAATCTCCGACGATCAGAGTTTATCACAGAAGACAACAATGAAATGTACAAAATACTAAGGCTACATTGCGATCCTGTCTTCAGTGAACCCCAGAACACAATGAAGATCAGTGATCTAAAGAAATTCTTCATGAGTGTGATACCAACATCGAACTGTATATCAGATGACACCCTAACCTCACAGGACCTTGAAGTAGCCATAGACAGCCTGCTCATGTACTCTAGGCACGGGGTCTGCACCAGGCTCAGACTCCGGGAATTCTATATTCATAAATATTTGCAAAAAAAAACATTATCACAGATCCTAAACATCTTTTGGAGACGGATACTGGTATTATCCCAGACATACTTAAAACAACGGATAATGTGCCACTTCACACGGGACTTAGTAAAGTAGATGCAAAAAATTATACTCCAGGAACCCTAACATTACACAAAAAACTTTGAATGAGTGCTGAGAAGATCACACAACACATGACATCACAGTGTCTACAGAACCCTGAGAACAGGGCGCTCCTGCCTCTCCCAAGTGCTAGATCAGCTCCTGCCTCTCACAAGTGCTAGATCAGCTCCTGCCTCTCTCAAGTGCTAGATCAGCTCCTGCCTCTCCCAAGTGCTAGATCAGCTCCTGCCTCTCTCAAGTGCTAGATCAGCTCCTGCCTCTCACAAGTGCTAGATCAGCTCCTGCCTCTCACAAGTGCTAGATCAGCTCCTGCCTCTCACAAGTGCTAGATCAGCTCCTGCCTCTCACAAGTGCTAGATCAGCTCCTGCCTCTCACAAGTGCTAGATCAGCTCCTGCCTCTCACAAGTGCTAGATCAGCTCCTGCCTCTCCCAAGTGCTAGATCAGCTCCTGCCTCTCACAAGTGCTAGATCAGCTCCTGCCTCTCACAAGTGCTAGATCAGCTCCTGCCTCTCACAAGTGCTAGATCAGCTCCTGCCTCTCACAAGTGCTAGATCAGCTCCTGCCTCTCTCAAGTGCTAGATCAGCTCCTGCCTCTCACAAGTGCTAGATCAGCTCCTGCCTCTCACAAGTGCTAGATCAGATCCTGCCTCTCACAAGTGCTAGATCAGCTCCTGCCTCTCACAAGTGCTAGATCAGCTCCTGCCTCTCACAAGTGCTAGATCAGCTCCTGCCTCTCACAAGTGCTAGATCAGCTCCTGCCTCTCACAAGTGCTAGATCAGCTCCTGCCTCTCACAAGTGCTAGATCAGCTCCTGCCTCTCACAAGTGCTAGATCAGCTCCTGCCTCTCACAAGTGCTAGATCAGCTCCTGCCTCTCTCAAGTGCTAGATCAGCTCCTGCCTCTCACAAGTGCTAGATCAGCTCCTGCCTCTCACAAGTGCTAGATCAGCTCCTGCCTCTCACAAGTGCTAGATCAGCTCCTGCCTCTCACAAGTGCTAGACCAAATTTTTCTCATCCACATATCAGACATAGACAAGGATGCAAACTATAGTACTATTTCATCCTAACAGATGACACGGATTAACATGAGAGCATCAACAATATACGTGTAGAGGTCACAGCAAACATTTGATCTGATGATAATCAGGACCCGGATTCACGAAGCAGTTACGGGAGTACTTACGAACGTGAACATCTTTCCTCAATCTTTGACGGCTTTGGTTACATTTATTAAACAACTTACAAGCATGAAAACTTGCCAATCAACTGTTGTTATTGTTATAAACAGACTTCTGGTGCTTCGGAGCTCAGTAACTGTTTAATAATTGTAAACAAAGCCGCCAAAGATTGAGAAAAGAGGTACAGGTTCGTAAGTGTTTGCGTAACTGCTTCGTGAATCTGGCCCCCTGGCCTTTGAATGGGACACACAAAACATGTTTAATGAGGATAAATTCCAGCGAAAATATGCAGGTGAAAACGGCGATGTATCATATTTTACACAAATCCATCTGCAGTTTGAAAAATACGATGAATATTGGAAATGTGACTCTTGACGGTTATTTTTTTAGCGTAATTCAGGGTGATTGTATTTTATAACCCCATCTCGACAATGAGCAATCTTGAAAACTCCAGCGGCGGGCTTTTCCCACCGGCCTAGTTACTTGGGTTCTATCTATCCCGGCCTATCTATGTAGGCCTACCGAGAGCAGTGGAGGAACTCCGTCCTTCCGCTAAACCACTTTCCTCTGCCCCTGTTGTAACCACAGGCGAAGGGTGAGACTGGTGACTTATATTTTATGGTTCCAGGTGGTTGTAACCTGAACGCCTTGAGGAGTCCAGAGAAGGCATGGACAAGTAATATTTATAGCTCCGTACCCACTAGCTGATATCTGAGACGGAGCAGGGTATGCAGAGAGGGGGGGAGGAGGGAAGGAAGGAGAGAAAAGGCGGAGAGAAGGATAACAGAGAAGAGGGAAAGAAGAGAGGGGGGAGAGGCCTAGTGTCTGACCATTACAACAACAACAACATCAACCAACATCACTCCAAAAACAATTGAAGTCATGTTAAGCGTCTCCTGATGGGACTGTGAGATACGAATTATGAATTAGAAGGTAGCACCCGTCTTAATGAGTCGTCTGAGTGGGCAAGATGGACGGTACCCATGGAAGGGGAGTTCGGCGAGAGGGGGAACCCATGGAAGGGCAGGAAGGCGGGAGGGGTGGGCAAATTCATTTGAGTGAGGGAGGGGAAGAGAGGGGGGGGGGGGGGATGGTAAAGGAAATAGAGATACAAGAGAAGAAATACGTCTGGAAATGACTCCGATGATGAAATGACTATATTTCGCTCATTTCCAAACGTATTTCTTATAAACGTATAATATATATATATATATATATATATATATATATATATATATGGCATAACATGATACATAACATGATATATATATATATATATATATATATATATATATATATATATATATATATATATATATATATATATATATATATATATATATATGGCATAACATGATACATAACATGATATATATATATATATATATATATATATATATATATATATGGCATAACATGATACATAACATGACATAACATACAGACATAACATGATACCTATATATATATATATATATATATATATATATATATATATATATATATATATATATATATATATATATATATATATATATATAACCGAACGTTCGGAACACGCTATCACTTATCAACACACTATCAATTATCAACACACTCAATTATCATTATCAACTAATGATAATTTTCGTGTTGAAACACGAAAACGTTCGGAATTTTCGTTAATTAATTACTTAAGAATAAATTAAGAATAAAAACGCAAGAAAGTGATATACGAAGTATATAGAAATACTGATAATATTGCCGGGAATTCCCTGCAATGGAAGCCAGAAGATCCAGACATAACATGATACCTAAATATAACATTACCAAAAATATACCATAAAACACTTAGGGAAGATTTTTAGAACACGTCAATGGGTTAAATAAGATGCCAGAATTTCACATTTTTTTCTTCACTACGATGTAGAAGGTTTCTGGAAGCACAACAGAACATGCTAGTTCATTCCAACTGTAATAGCAGATGCTATCAGGACTTCAGTATGGTAGAGGTTAAATAAACCACTTTTGCACATGTTGTCGAGATAACGAGATAAGCCAGCATCGACCAACCTTTCTTAGGAAGCCTTGTGCCTCTTTATGCTTGACTCAGCCCAGAAGACGTGACTTACAGCAAACATTAATCAATACGGTTTGATTGTAGCTGGGTGTATGTAGCCTTCAGAAGCCTTGTGCCTCTTTATGCTTGACTCAGCCCAGAAGACGTGACTTACAGCAAACATTAATCAATACTGTTTGATTGTAGCTGGGTGTATGTAGCCTTCAGAAGCCTTGTGCCTCTTTATGCTTGACTCAGCCCAGAAGACGTGACTTACAGCAAACATTAATCAATACTGTTTGATTGTAGCTGGGTGTATGTAGCCTTCAGAAGCCTTGTGCCTCTTTATGCTTGACTCAGCCCAGAAGACGTGACTTACAGCAAACATTAATCAATACTGTTTGATTGTAGCAGGGTGTATGTAGCCTTCAGAGTGAACCGAGAAGAGGCTCAGTTGACAATGTACATTAAAGCAAAACTAGTTTTGTGTTAAGGTTGTGAAATGTTTAAGAAAGAATTTAAAGAGTTAGCTGGATTTGGGTTTATGGCCTATCAACCTTTTAGAAGTTTGTTAAGGCCACGGCAATACCTCACTGACCAGCCAGCAGGTGTATTCGGTGTATTTACACCGAATACAGTAGACTCTCGGTGTATATACGCGCTTGAAATGGGGTGCAAGAGGCATGGCAGGATGTGCAGAATACCCCCGTTGAAGAGCAGAGGTGCAACAGGTACTATCAGAGAGAACTCTGTCAACATCAGAGGCCCGAGACTGTTCAACACGCTTCCACTACACATAAGGAGCACAACTGGCCGACCCTTGTGTTCAAGAGAGAATTTGATAAACACCTCCAAAGCACATCTGATCAACCAGGCTGTGAATCCTACGTCGGGCTGCGAGCAGCTGAGACTAACAGCCTGGTTGACCAGACAACCAACCAGGATGCCTGGTCAGAGACCGGTCCGCAAGGACATTGATCCTCGGAACCAACACAAGATAAATGAGAGTGGGACGTGGCCCGTCCTGGACTTGGACTTTAATGGGTCCAGGGCGGACCAAACCATGTCACCGTCATCTCACAGGAGCAGGTTGGGCTCTGTACCAGCTTCATAACAATGGAATGATCTAAAAGCTACATAGAATACACTTTTCTGATTAAATTGAAGTGAATTACATGAGTGTACACGACCTGTGTGTGTGTGTGTGTGTGTGTGTGTGTATATATACACGACATGAGAGTGTGTGTACACCACACGTGTCCTGTACACCCACATGTCCTGTACACCACACGTGGGTGTACAGGGAACCTGCAAAGGTCAACAACCTTCACCGTCTTCCGGAGTTAAAGGTCAGGAGAGATACCCACCGCACCCTGCGCCCCGCCCCGCCCCGCCCCGCCCCGACCTGCCACACTCTTCACGGAGCCAATTACCTTGTGTAATGTCTCTTACTGTTATGCGGGTCAGCAGGGATAACGGGGGTCAGCAGGGATAACGGTACCTTAAAAACATTAATGTAAGGCCGCCTGAGTGTGGCGAAGGTGCGCCCGGCGGTGCTTTACATAGAGCAAGGGACCCAGGGAACGTCCAGACACATGAATGCCCACAAACGGTCTCGTATTAAGGTAGCATACCTGGAGCATACCTGGAGAGGGTTTCGAGAGACCTTCTACTCCCCGGGGCCAGGTCTCACTCACAAGATGCCACCCCCCATGTGAGGGGGGGGGTCAGCAACCCCTCATGCACAAGACACTTTCTTAAGCCGATCATGCAGGCTTAGACCTGGCCGCTGATGCGTCTTACGAGTCCCTGGTTAGAGTCACGTGCCGGGCCCTTCTCTCCGTGTGTCACGCTGCTCGACATGACCTACTCTACCCCCTCTCACCCCCACTCACTCCTCTGCTTCTCACCCCCCTGACCTTGGTGGCAGGTTCATATCCGGTTGGCGAGGAACACTGCACGTCCTCGCCTCTGTCAGAAAGCCTTCGTCACTACCACTGTCATGCGGTGGACGGTTCGTGACGGATGAGAACCCAAGGGGGAGGAGGAGATGGAGACGGACTTCTTGAGACAGGACGGGAAGCTGAGGAAGGTAGGAAAGAAACCCGAGGGAGACAGAAGAGGAACTTGAGAGAAGGTAGTGAGGGGAAACTTGAGGGGAAGACAGGAGAGGGGCAATGAGGTACCTGACACTTAGAAGCATCTACAGTCGACCATCTACGCTCCTGATTTCCCCCCCCCCCCTCTCTCTCTCTCTCTCTCTCTCTCTCTCTCTCTCTCTCTCTCTCTCTCTCTCTCTCTCTCTCTCTCTCTCTCTCTCTCTCTCTCTCTCTCTCTCTCTCTTTCTTCCCTATGATCCTATTCCCCTTCACTCCTATCATCACGCTCCCTCACCGGCCAGCCCTCCCCTCACTCATACACCAGCCCTCCCCTCACTCATACACCAGCCCTCCCCTCACTCATACACCAGCCCTCACCTCACTCATACACCAGCCCTCCCCTCACTCATACACCAGCCCTCCCCTCACTCATTCACCAGCCCTCACCTCACTCATACACCAGCCCTCCCTTCACTCATACACCAGCCCTCACCTCACTCATACACCAGCCCTCACCTCACTCATACACCAGCCCTCACCTCACTCATACACCAGCCCTCACCTCACTCATACACCAGCCCTCACCTCACTCATACACCAGCCCTCACCTCACTCATACACCAGCCCTCACCTCACTCATACACCAGCCCTCCCCTCACTCATACACCAGCCCTCACCTCACTCATACACCAGCCCTCCCCTCACTCATACACCAGCCCTCCCCTCACTCATACACCAGCCCTCCCCTCACTCATACACCAGCCCTCCCCTCACTCATACACCAGCCCTCCCCTCACTCATACACCAGCCCTCCCCTCACTCATACACCAGCCCTCCCCTCACTCATACACCAGCCCTCCCCTCACTCATACACCAGCCCTCACCTCACTCATACACCAGCCCTCACCTCTATCGGCTTCTTACCCATAGTTTAAATGAGTAAGTAACATTATAACATCAAGACAGGACCTGCACAACAAAAACCATCGCTGTGAACCATTTATGTGCCTCTGTAATCCTTTACACCACCGCCCACGGGATGGGTATGGGGTGCATAATAAAGAAATTGGAAAAACAAATGAAATAAACACACATGATAAAATATTAATAACGAATTAAGAAATAAGAAAATCTGTCTTAAGGATTATGTTGACGGCATAGAACTGTTTAAATGCTGACAAAGTTTGAGGAAGTGGAAAGGAAATTTGAACAAACAAAAAGTAAAGAAAATAATCTACCACAATAAACCACAGAACACCTTAAAGGAATGTATTGCTACAAAAAAATCTAATCATGATATACTTTTAGCCTTCATCAGTCTTACCTACTGGCCTGTGTATGACCCTGCTTGCCTGACAGCCTGCCTGCCTGCCTGACAGCCTGCCTGCCTGCCTGACAGCTTGACAGCCTCCTTACAGCCTGCCTGCCTGACAGCCTGCCTGCCTGCCTGCCTGCCTGACAGCCTGTCAATTTTGTCCGGTCTCCCGTCACGTGGACAACGACTCTATCCACCGTAAAACACAAATCAAATGTCCGGGACTCTGGCCAGCAGTCACAATAAAACAATCCACACATTAAACAACAACAACAAAGACGCAAGAGTTACGACACGAAGCGTAACGAGAATACGCCACATCGTAAAAAAAAAAGAGTCATACTTTATAGCACCTTTTATATACATATAAATAACAGCGGCATTAATCCCATCGGCTCATTGGCCGTTAAATGACGTTAATTCAACGCGTTCGTAGTTAATTACGACCATGTGACTTTAAACGAGACAAACTGGACCCTCGAGTTAAAGTGACCAGGTTGACGCCTCCGCTCACTTAAGTGTATATCACCGCAATACAACATACTCTTGCATACATTATACTGTTGCCAAATCTATTCTACTCTTTCAATATCCACCCGACTCTTGCAAGCGCGAACACTCTCCATATAATATCGACCTCACACGCCAACCTACCGAACTGCTCTGATCAGCAATTTTCTAGGCCCCCCCCCAAAAAAGCTAATGATATATTAATTAGCAAGGGTCGGGTGGGCACCTTGTCAGTTTGAGCTATGCATAATTACGGTTGCCTAGCCGTAATTATCACCATACACAACAGAGAGTGCGTCCCAAGCCGTAACCCCGTCACGGAAGAGCAGGGATTTAGTGCATGAAACTACTGCTGTGTTTTGGCTTTTGTTAGTTTTGTAGGTATAGGGGGTGTCTGCTTTAATAATTATGATTCAAGTTGTTGTTGTTGTTGTTGTTGTTGTTGTTGTTGTTGTTGTTGTTGTTGTTGTTGTTGTTGTTGCTGCTGCTGCTGCTGCTGCTGCTGCTGCTGCTGCTGCTGCTGCTGCTGCTCTCTCTCTCTCTCTCTCTCTCTCTCTCTCTCTCTCTCTCTCTCTCTCTCTGTCTCTCTCTCTCTCTCTCTCTCTCTCTCTCTCTCTCTCTCTCTCTCTCTGTCTCTCTCTCTCTCTCTCTCTCTCTCTCTCTCTCTCTCTCTCTCTCTCTCTCTCTCTCTCTCTCTGTCTCTCTCTCTCTCTCTCTCTCTCTCTCTCTCTCTCTCTCTCTCTCTCTCTCTCTCTCTCTCTCTCTCTCTCTCTCTCTCTCTCTCTCTCTTTCGAGAGAGAGAGAGAGAGAGAGAGAGAGAGAGAGAGACAGAGAGGAATTTGCAATGGATTGGATATAACCCCAAATCTGTTTGTAAAAATCCACATACGCAGAATAACAGCAGATGCATTTGGAATATTGGCCTACGTCTACGTTCCCTTCAGAACCTGGAACAAAGGGGCTTTCTGGGGCCCTATACACAGCAAAGGTGAGACCCACTCTTTAATATGCATCCGGGCCCGGAACCCCCCTCACCTGATAAAAGAGGCGAGGAAAACTAGAAAATGTCCAGAGTTAAGCAACGAGACTCGTTCCTGATCTGAAGGGACTGAGCTACGAGGATGGACTGTGAGACGAATTAGACCTTAAGACACTGGATAAAAAAGAGAGAGAGAAAAGGAGGAGGGACATGACACCATCTCGGATACTATCTGATAGTACATATAATCTGTACTATCTCTTATCTTTAAATCCAACATTATGTCTGTAACTCAATGTATGTACCTTTATCTGAATAAAAAATCTTATCTAATCTAATCTAATGGAAACTGACGAAGTAAACCAAGCAGCGTTGTTCAGAGCCAGGAACAGCCCAATGAGTGGTCAGAGATGGAAACTATAGATACGACTGAGTCAGAGACGTCAGAAAGAACTTTTTCAGTGTTAGGAGCTGCCAATAAGTGGAATAAGTTAGGCGTAGAAGTCTCTAACTCGATTCTTAGACTCGGAGTGTAAGCTAACTCGATTCTAAATTTTAAATGGAAATATGGTTAAAAATGTGAGATATGAGTCACTGTACTCACCTATTTGTGCCTGCAGGATCGAGCATTGACTCTTGGATCCCGCCTTATCTAAGGCGGAATTAATCTAAGAACGTTGGGAAGGCGGGACTAGGAGCCCAGGTCGACCCCTGCAAGGTCATCAAGTGAATACTGTACATGTACGTAAACACACACACACACACACACACACACACACACACACACACACACACACACACACACACACACACACACACACACACACACACACACACACACACACACCTAGCTCTAAACGCGGGCACTGGAGGCCACAGCCACTCACAATTTAAATATTTATGACAAACTAAGAATGTGTCGCCAGGATACATGACTACTCCTGTGTCCTCAATACCTAAACACACATGCCGAATGTAAAAGAATTTACATGACAAATCCTGTCAATCTAATTCAGGACAATGTACCTTAAAATCACTCTACAGTACAGCCCCCTCCGAAATGTTGTTTATTTCCCCTGCTGTTGTATCTCTGTGGGCAGAGACAGAACCACGTAGATAGACGGGGAAAGTAGGAAAGAATATTAATGTTTTCCCATTGTTGGCATCTGTGGCCAGATCAAGGATTTCTTCCCCCGTCCGCTGGCCGCAGTCATCTACCCCCTGGATGCCCTCGACCAGGAAGGGTTTCTCTCCCCAATATTACTCATTCCAGGCTCAATTCTAGCCTGGAAACTTTGTACCAATTAGATCCTTTTGCATCAAAGGTGTTTCCAGACCTTTACCCCGGGTAAACCTCCGGCGCTGGGAAGCCCTGATATACCTGGACGTATTTCCCGGGCTTTCCGGTGCGACATCGGCGAAGGTGAAGAGAAAGCTGTGAGGAATGAAAAACGAGACTGTCTTCTTCCAGGATTCCAACGTGGGATCTCTTGATCCAATGCCGAACACGATGCCACTCAACCTCGATTTACGCTCGAGAAAATGTAATTACGGCATGGTAGGAGACGGGACATCTAAGAGGCCTTCAATCGTGATTGGGGCGAGAAGGGCGGATACATGCCTACATGTATTTGTTGGGGGGCTTGGCTTTGGCGCCTAAGCCCTGGGAGGCTTCACCTACAACGTTAGGTGAAGCCTCCCAACGTTAACCTTGCAATATTCATCCTGCAATTGTATATAGATCTCAGGACCTTATCCAGTTTCTTTTCTTTTTACGTTTTACAAGATATGGAGCTGCATATTCTTGGACTGGTCTCACGTTAGTTGAGTACAGTCTTGTAAAACCTTCTTTACCTAGGTTCTCTCATCGTGACAAATGCCAGTGATATTATAATGTTTTTAAACTTGGTATAATGTCTGCCCCAAATACCTATTCATATCCGGGGTATGGAAGGGAATTAGGAGAAAGCACCAAGCCACGACGACTGTATATCACTGGGAAGGGGTTATCTTGAGATGATTTCGGGGCTTTAGTGTCCCCGCGGCCCGGTCCTCGACCAGGCCTCCACCCTCAGGAAGCAGCCCGTGACAGCTGACTAACACCCAGGTACCTATTTTACTGCTATTACTCCATTTTACTCCATTTTTATGGCGCCCTCCCAGCTGTTCCCCCCCCCCACCCCCCCCAACACACAAACAACACGCGGCCAAAGAGGTAAACATACAAGGCACCGTTCTTTATGTATTTTGTTTTTTATAATGAATGTTGAAGGGTGAGGGAACTAGGTGAGTACCTAACCTTGCGACCTTGTATGGTGGTATATACTGAGATATATGGTGTATGGTGGTATATACTGAGATATATGGTGTATGGTGGTATATACTGAGATATATGGTGTATGGTGGTATATACTGAGATATATGGTGTATGGTGGTATATACTGAGATATATGGTGTATGGTGGTATATACTGGAATATATAGTGTATGGTGGCATATACTGAGATACATGGTGTATGGTGGTATATACTGAGATATATGGTGTATGGTGGTATATACTGAGATATATGGTGTATGGTGGTATATACTGAGATATATGGTGTATGGTGGTATATACTGAGATATATGGTGTATGGTGGTATATACTGGAATATATAGTGTATGGTGGCATATACTGAGATACATGGTGTATGGTGGTATATACTGAGATATATGGTGTATGGTGGTATATACTGAGATATATGGTGTATGGTGGTATATACTGAGATATATGGTGTATGGTGGTATATACTGAGATATATGGTGTATGGTGGTATATACTGAGATATATGGTGTATGGTGGTATATACTGAGATATATGGTGTATGGTGGTATATACTGAGATATATGGTGTATGGTGGTATATACTGAGATATATGGTGTATGGTGGTATATACTGAGATATATTGTGTATGGTGGTATATACTGAGATATATTGTGTATGGTGGTATATACTGAGATATATTGTGTATGGTGGTATATATTGAGATATATGGTGTATGGTGGTATATACTGAGATATATTGTGTATGGTGGTATATACTGAGATATATGGTGTATGGTGGTATATACTGAGATATATTGTGCATGGTGGTATATACTGAGATATATGGTGTATGGTGGTATATACTGAGATATATTGTGTATGGTGTGTATGGTATATTGTGATCAGTCCAGCAACCAGGAGGCCTGGTCGACGACCGGGCCGCGGGGACACTATAAGCCCCGGAAGCACCTCAAGGTAGCCTCAAGGTAGGTGGTATATATTGAGATATATGGTGTATGGTGGTATATACTGAGATATATTGTGTATGGTGGTATATACTGAGATATATGGTGTATGGTGGTATATACTGGGATATATGGTGTATGGTGGTATATACTGGGATATATGGTGTATGGTGGTATACAATGAGATATATGGTGTATGGTGGTATATACTGAGATATATGGTGTATGGTGGTATATACTGGAATATATGGTGTATGGTGGTATATACTGGGATATATGGTGTATGGTGGTATATACTGAGATATATGGTGTATGGTGGTATATACTGAGATATATTGTGTATGGTGGTATATACTGAGATATATGGTGTATGGTGGTATATACTGGAATATATAGTGTATGGTGGCATATACTGAGATATATGGTGTATGGTGGTATATACTGAGATATATGGTGTATGGTGGTATATACTGAGATATATGGTGTATGGTGGTATATACTGAGATATATGGTGTATGGTGGTATATACTGAGATATATGGTGTATGGTGGTATATACTGAGATATATGGTGTATGGTGGTATATACTGAGATATATGGTGTATGGTGGTATATACTGAGATATATTGTGTATGGTGGTATATATTGAGATATATGGTGTATGGTGGTATATACTGAGATATAGTGTGTATGGTGGTATATATTGAGATATATGGTGTATGGTGGTATATACTGAGATATATTGTGTATGGTGGTATATACTGAGATATATGGTGTATGGTGGTATATACTGAGATATATTGTGTATGGTGGTATATACTGAGATATATGGTGTATGGTGGTATATACTGGGATATAGGGTGTATGGTGGTATATACTGGGATATAGGGTGTATGGTGGTATATACTGGGATATATGGTGTATGGTGGTATACAATGAGATATATGGTGTATGGTGGTATATACTGAGATATATGGTGTATGGTGGTATATACTGAGATATATGATGTATGGTGGTATATACTGAGATATATGGTGTATGGTGGTATTCACCATACTTGTAAGTATGGTATCTTTACCTACATGTGCCTGTGGGGATTGAGCCTCAGCGCTTGGACCCCATTTTTCCAGCTGCCTGTTTGTTCTTTGCCTAATTGTACTGGCCTGATTGTGGTGGCAGGGGGTTGAGCTTCGGCTCTTTGATCCCGCCTGTTAACTCTATCCCATCTACATTTGAAACTGTGTATGGAGTCAGCCTCCACCACATCACCTCTTAATGTATTCCATTTGTTAACTACTATGACACAGAAAAAATTCTTTCTAATGTCTCTGTGGCTCATTTGGGTACTCAGTTTCCACCTGTGTTCCCTTGTTCGCGTCCCACCCATGTGTATTCAACTAGTTGTGCTGTGCTTGCGGGGGTTGAGCTCTGCTCTTTCGGCCCGCCTCTCAACTGTCAATCAATCAACTGTTACAACTATTTCCCCCCCCCCCCCCACACACACACCCAGGAAGCAGCCCGTAACAGCTGTCTAACTCCCAGGTACCTAATTTACAGCTAGTTAACAGGAGGCATTCGGGCGAAAGAAACTCTGCTCCATTGTTTCTCGCCGGCGCCGGGAATCGAACCTGGGCCACAGGATTACGTGTACAGCGTGCTATCCACACAGCCACCGGCGCCTGTGTGTGTGCGCGCGAAAGTTTACTTTCTTGTGCTTGTGGAACTTGAAGCACAACCCCCCCCCCCCGGCCTCTACCACACAACCCGGGGAGGTTGGCCCTCCAAAGGATACGTGATCAACCAGGCTGTGATTCATACGTCAGGCTGCGAGCAGCCGCGTCCAACAGCCTGGTTGACCCGTCCAGCAACGAGGAGGCCTGGTCTAACCTGGTATAACCCTTTCAGTGTACTATCTAATTAGGCATTCCAACGCCATGAAGCAGTGGTCTCTTTTTTTTCGAGAGGGGGGGGGGGATGAGGAAGGAGAGGCATAGGTGAAGGGAAGTATAGAAGTGGGAAATACAGTGAGAGGTATAAAAGCAGGCGGGCTGTCCGCCTTGCTGACACGATGTGTGGGTGTTGGCAGCTAAGCTAAGCTGGCTCCCTCTTGTCAGGGAGCTGTGAGTGTGTGAGAGGTTCTTCACATGTGTTTCAGCATAGTGGTCTCTCTCTTGTTAACCCATCCAGGGCCCAAGAGGGTAATCCCCCACCCATCCAGGGGTCATGAAGGTAATCCCCCACCCATCCAGGGGTCATGAAGGTAATCCCCCACCCACCCAGGGGACTATGAGGGTAATCCCCCACCCATCCAGGGGTCATGAAGGTAATCCCCCGCCCACCCAGGGGACTATGAGGGTAATCCCCACCCATCCAGGGGTCATGAAGGTAATCCCCCACCCACCCAGGGGACCATGAGGGTAATCCCCCCACCCATCCAGGGGTCATGAAGGTAATCCCCCACCCACCCAGGGGACCATGAGGGTAATCCCCCCACCCACCCAGGGGACCATGAGGGTAATCCCCCCACCCACCCAGGGGACCATGAGGGTAATCCCCCCACCCATCCAGGGACCATGAGGGTAATCCCCCACCCGCCCAGGGGACCATGAGGGTAACCCCCCACCCACCCAGGGGACCATGAGGGTAATCCCCCACCCACCCAGGGGCCATGAGGGTAATCCCCACCCACCCAGGGGCCATGAGGGTAATACCCCCATCCACCCAGGGGCCATGAGGGTAATCCCCCACCCACCCAGGGGCCATGAGGGTAATCCCCCACCCACCCAGGGGACCATGAGGGTAACCCCCCACCCACCCAGGGGACCATGAGGGTAACCCCCCACCCACCCAGGGGACCATGAGGGTAACCCCCCACCCACCCAGGGGACCATGAGGGTAATACCCCCACCCACCCAGGGGACCATGAGGGTAACCCCCCACCCACCCAGGGGACCATGAGGGTAATCCCCCCACCCACCCAGGGGCCATGAGGGTAATCCCCCACCCACCCAGGGGACCATGAGGGTAATACCCCACCCACCCAGGGGACCATGAGGGTAATCCCCCCACCCACCCAGGGGCCATGAGGGTAATCCCCCACCCACCCAGGGGACCATGAGGGTAATACCCCCACCCACCCAGGGGACCATGAGGGTAATCCCCCACCCACCCAGGGGACCATGAGGGTAATCCCTTCACTCACCCAGGGGCCATGAGGGGATCCCCAACCACTGTGTAATTTCCCTTGCACGTGCCGCCTTTAGCTCTCCTGCACGTGTCATACTTGCACGTGAACACGCCCTCAGGGAAGGGGAAATGAGAAAGAGGGACACACGGTATGGGAAAAACTTTAGAACTGGCGGAAGAAGAAGAGAGAAGGAGGGAACAAGGGAGGAAGCGATGACAAAGAGTGAGAAAGAGGGAAATAGAAGGGACTGCAAAGGAAGACAAGATGAGGTGAGAGAGGATAGTGAGTGGATGATAACGAGGGGAAGATGAAGTGTGGGTGGTGATGATGTGTTGATGTGGGACGTGAAATGTGGCCGCTCCAAGCAACAGCCTGCTGGATCAAACTCTCACAAGTCATCGGGCCGGGCTTGGGGAGTAGAAGAACTCCCAGAACCCCATCAAGCAGGTATCAAGCAGGGTGATGGGAGAGGGGACAATGATGTGTATGCCCATTAATGGGAGATGATGTGTAAAAGACCTGGAAATAATCATGACGGAAAACCCAGGTAACTGTACCCAGGTAACTGTACCCAGGGAGGCTGGGAGCTCCTTTACCCACTCATCCCAAGCACTGTACATTATGTACAGTGCTTCGTTATTCACAATTCGTTATTATGTTTAATTCTGTGATTGTTAACCCAACCCAACCCAACCCAACCCAACCCAACTTACCCTACACAAACGCACCATAATCAAGCCCTATAGTGTGTCTTAGCCACCTAAACCGTCTCCTAACATACACAAGAAACAAAGAAAACTCATGAAAAGCACCACTAGCGATAATAATTATTGTTTACTTTTGTTTCGAGTGGGGGGGGAGGGGGAGGTGGAGACCAAGAGTGTAAACAGGAAGGAAGGGGAGAATTTGAGAAGGGGGGGTAGGAGGGGTAGGGGGAGGAGGAGAAGGGGAAGAAGAAGAATGGCAGTAAGAAAAAAGAAAGGATGGGAAAGGAGTGCACTGTAGATGAGAGAGGAGGAGGAGGAGAGAAGTGGAGAGAAAGAAGAAAAGGGAGAACACAAAAAGTGAGGTAAGGGGAGGAGGGGCGGGGAGGGAGAGAGAAAAAGAGAGAAGAGGAATTAAAAGATGAAACAGTCCCCCTGTGGTGGCGCAGCGGTAACACACTCGCCCCGCCAGCAGTTTGGTCTGGGTTCGCGTCCAGGCCGGGGAAGGATGGACTAGGCGCCAATCCCTTTTAACTGTACGCCTCTGTTCATCCAGCAGTGATTGGGCACCTAGTCGTTGAACGATTGGTGGGCCGTATGCCTGGGGAAACTAATGTTAGAATTAACTGTACCCAGTCGTTAAGAAGAGTCGACTGGGTACAGTTATCCTTATCCTGGGTAATCCTCCCCTTCCTTGAATCCGTGGACTTACCCACGGATTTAAGGAAGGGAAAGCTCTCGCCCTGCTAACAGGAGGCAACAGTGCTCTGTTCCTGTACCCACCTTTGTAATAAACAAAAAAAAGATAGAAAATAGGGGAAAGGAGTGAGAAAGGGAAGAGGTACAGGGGTTGAGAGGTGTAAAGAGGATAGGATTACAAGGTCTTGATGAAATAGGATGACCTAAGAGTGATGGGAAGGGAGTAGGTGGGAGAGAGGAAAGGGAGTAGGTGGGGCAGGAAGAGAAGACTATATATATATAAATGTAACCACTATTCAATATTTTCTTTTCAAAATGACTCAGAATCTTAGCTCTGAAATAACCGCAATTTCCCGCCATATCTCTCAGTCAGTATGTGACAATAAAGCAGTCTCCACCACCACTATTTTAATAAAATCAGAGAAAATAGAAAAAAAAAACATGTAAACGAAGCAGTTAGAGAGTGAGAGAGATGTAAATGAAGAGGTGTAGTGGTTTAGTGGGGGAAGGGGGGGGGGGAGGAGGAGGTGAGTGGGGGAAGGTAAGGTTGGGGGTAGGGAAGGTAAAGTAGGGGGTTGGGAGGATGAGGCTAGGGTGGATAGGGTAGGGAGAGTGAGGTTGGATGGGTGAGGAGGGGTTAAAGGAGTCGGGGGGGGGGGGGGGGGGGGGTGGGGGTGGGGTGGGGGGGGGGGTGGGGGTGGGGGGGGGGGGAGGGGGAACCACACCAGGTGTAAACATTGATGATGTCACTCGGGCTTCCTGGCCACTCCCTTCCATAAAATAATTAATTAGTGTCGGAAGTAAAATAGTGAATATGAGGACGGAGGGGGGAACGGACGGCCGGGTGGGTGCGTCCACACACACACACACACACACACACACACACACACACACACACACACACACACACACACACACACACACACACACACACACACACACACACACACACACACATCCCTGTGCTGTCTAACTCCCATTTATTTATTATTAACATCTTTATTGACAAAATTAATTACAATTTTGCCTAATCTGAGGATTTTGATAGTCTTATTAAATTGAGGTTAATGCTAGTATTCACTGTCACGCAGGACAGAGGGTCATACATAAGACAATAGGCCTAAACTGTAGGCTGAAGCACATATATATCACGGTTACAATCAATGTTTTAATGTGTGGATATATGACAACAACTTTCTATTGTGCACTGCCACACAAGGGCAGGGATGGGTTCATAAGTGATACAGCTTAGAATATAAATAGAAATTGTTCTTCATTCTTTAAAATGGACAAACAAATTTTGGGTAAATTGTTAGGATGTCGTCCAGAACACCTGAGTCAATAAAATAGTTACACAGTTGGTGGTACAATAGGCCAGGAGGTCTAAAGTCCTTTACGGTTTCACATTCATCAATATAGTGTTCTAGTGAATGCATTCCAGGTATCTATTTACTGCTAGGTGAACAGGGGCATCAGGGTGTTTCTTTCACCCTGTCCATTTGTTCGAATCCTCGTCACGGCCCTTGTGGATTAGTTCATTTTATTGGGATCGTCTCAAAGCTCTCCAAATGTACTCACTAGAAAGGAGACGAGAGAGATACCAAATAATATACACATGGGAAAATACTGGAGGGCCAGGTCCCTAACCTACACAGTAAAATAACAACGTACTGGAGAGAACGATATGGAAGAAAATGTAGAATATAACCAGTGGAGAGCAGAGGTGCCATAGGCACAATCAGAGAACACTGTATAAACATCAGAGGTCCTACAGAGTACTCTACACTAGCTAGAGTAGTGCAGGCTGGAGTATACTCTACACTAGCTAGAGTAGTGCAGGCTGGAGTATACTCTACACTAGCTAGAGTACTGTAGGCTGGAGTATACTCTACACTAGCTAGAGTAGTGCAGGCTGGAGTACACTCTACACTAGCTGGAGTAGTGCAGGCTGGAGTACACTCTACACTAGCTGGAGTAGTGCAGGCTGGAGTACACTCTACACTAGCTGGAGTAGTGCAGGCTGGAGTACACTCTACACTAGCTGGAGTAGTGCAGGCTGGAGTACTGGTTCCTGCGGTGCTCCACTGTTTACAGGAGCACTCGATCGCTCGTGTCATCTCCCATCAGTCGAGCACTTTTTGTGACTTATCCCTCCCTTCCATCTCGCTTGTCTCTTCCTTCTCCCGATTCCCTCACCCCCCTCCCCTTCCATCCCTTTTCCATCCCTCTTGTCTTTGCACATCTAGCTCCCCTCTGCTGTTCGCCTTCTTTCCACTCTCCATCACGCTAGCCCTCATTTAATCTCCCTATCATCTTTCTCTCCCTCTCCTTTCCCACACTTCCCATCATTTCCATCCCTCTCCCTCCCCTAATGCCCCTCGCCCCACCCTCCCATTAACCCCCCCCCCCCCATCTATTCACAATCAACGCTATCTGCAGCTTATGCAAGTGCACACACGCACGCACTTGCCTAAGACACGCGCGGGTGCTCGCACGAACGCACGCACTTGAGTGTGTGCTCGCCTAGATGTCTTTGCAATGCCACGTGTGTACTCACCTAGTTGTACTCACCTAGTACAACTAGGCAAGCAGAAGCACTTGCGGGGGGGTTGAGCTCTGGCTCTTTGGGCCCGCCTCTCAACTGTTAATCACTCAACGTATTTTTTTCTCTCACACACACACATCCCTGTGCTGCCTAACTCCCAGGTATCTATTTAGTGCTAGGTGAACAGGGGCATCAGGGTATTTCTTTCACCCTGCCCATTTGTTTCTGCCTCCGCCGAGGATCGATCCCCGGACCCTACCTTGCCTTACCTTACCTTGAGGTTACCTTGAGGTGCTAGAATCCACTCAGTAAAACATCTAAACTACTGGGACCGACTAAAGAGCCTAAATCTGTATTTTCTTGAGCGCAGGCGGGAGAGATACATAATAATTTACACGTGGAAAATATTAGAGGGGCTGGTCCCAAACCTGCACACAGAAGTAACACCACATGAGACCAGGAGGCATGGCAGGATGTGCAGAATACCCCCGTTGAAGAGCAGAGGTGCAACAGGTACTCTGAGAGAGAACTCTATCAACATCAGAGGCCCGAGACTGTTCAACACGCTTCCACTACACATAAGGGGCATAACTGGCCGACCCCTCACAGTGTTCAAGAGAGAACTGGATAAGCACCTCCAAAGGATACCTGATCAACCAGATACACGTACTTCATTACGGTGTAATGAAGTAAGGGCGAAGAGGGAGAGCGGCCTATTGACATAGCTCGAGTGCATGGGGGAAGTTGTGTAAAACCCTTGTTTGTGCCTCGGAGAGGCTGCAGGATCCAGTAAGTTCAGTAGAACTTCGGTTTCAACTCCTTTTGACCATGTCGTAGCTCAGTCGATGAAGGCAGCGTCTGGGATGCTCTCGGACGCAGGTTCGAATCCTCGTTACGGCCCTTGTGGATTTGTTCATTTGATGCATCACGCAATTGTGATTTGTGTATGTAACGATCCCAATAGTTTAGGTGCTTTATTGCGTCTATGCGTGCCGTATATGTTCTCTGCATTCCCTCTATTTCAGCAATCTCTCCTGCTCTGAAGGGGGGAAGTGAGTACTGAGCAGTACTCGAGACGGGACAACACAAGTGCCTTGAAGAGTACAACCATTGTGATGGGATGGGAAGAGAATTGTACAATGCCGCAGGACAACCTGGATTACTTTCAAAGAGGTAATCCAGAAAAATACCTTCAGAGAGGGTTGAGAAATGGCTGATCAACTTCAGCAATACAAACCAAAAAGGGGACAACCCTCTCAAAGATCATGAATGAGGGATTTGGGAGTTGGTATAATCCCTAGCCTAACACCTGAGGATTACATCTGTATATGTCCAAAATATATTCCCATTATAAAGTATACCGTCCCAGTGTAGTATGTCTGGCAAATGCATAATAATCAAGTCTCAATCAAAGATCATATAAAGATCATAGCTGAAGCAGTAGAAATAAAACACTTTCATTAACACTCAACAGCCAGCTTACACTTAAGTACATCCAACCATCCACAAGTCCAAGACGGAACTGGAAGCCATCACCACACTTACTCCTCCACAGCCTACACCCTACATGGAATACAGCTATATATATATATTATATATATATATATATATATATATATATATATATATATATTATAATATATATATATATTATATATATATATATATATATATATATTATATATATATATATATATATATATTATATATATATATATTATATATATATATGTATATATATATATATATATATATATATATATATATATATAGTATATACAGTATATATATATATATATATATATATATATATATATATATATATATATATATATATATATATATATATATATATATATATATATATATCCCTCTAACTATTTTCTTAGCATCAGGGCTTAATTGAAATAGGAGTTCTCCAAAACTCATTTTCGTACTTTTAAGGTGAAGAAAAGAAGTGATTTACTATAGAGTGTATTACACTTATTTGTATAATTTGCACGACGTTTCGAACCTCCATGGTTCATTCTCAAGTGAACAGATCTTACAATACTAGTTGATTTTATACCCGCATTAGGTCAGGTGATAATACAATGAAGGTGAAAACATGGGGGGATACATAAGGGATAAACATAGGGGCTGCAGAAGGCTTATTGGCCCATACGAGGCATCTCCTATCTAAACACAAAGATTAATCCAGTGTAATTGGCCTGTTATGTTGGACATTGTCTTCTGTGTTGGCATCGATATGTTCTTGTCTTGTCCTTACTCTCATGGTGGGTAGAGTAAATAGTTCCGTGATTTGGGTGTTCATGGTAGGTCGCTCTATTCTTATGTGAATTGCCTCAAGAATTTGTAATCTTCTTGAATCTTGGGTTTTGTCTATTATGCAAGTATTCTTGTTCAACATTTCTCTTGTTAGAGTAATGTCATGGGCCTTCAACATTTCTCTTAGAGTAATGTCATGGGCCTTCAACATTTCTCTTGTTAGAGTAATGTCATTTCTCTTGTTAGAGTAATGTCATAAAAGAGGAAAGAATAATGAAAGAAATAATCCGTAAAGGAGTAAAAAGCACTACTCCTAACCAAAACATAAACCTGATAATATTCTACAAAACCAAGAAGACTTCCGAACTCCTTATCAAAAACAGCCCGAAGCCGACGGAGAACCCTCTACAGCAGTCAAGCGTTGTATACATGTACACTTGCCCCCACGAAGGATGTAACCTTCAATGTAAGTACATAGGTATGACGTCGACCAAGCTGACGAGGCGTTTGACATGCCATCTTCAATCTGGTGCCCCTAGGAATCACATGAGACAAGCCCATGACATTACTCTAACAAGAGAAATGTTGAACAAGAATACTTGCATAATAGACAAAACCCAAGATTCAAGAAGATTACAAATTCTTGAGGCAATTCACATAAGAATAGAGCGACCTACCATGAACACCCAAATCACGGAACTATTTACTCTACCCACCATGAGAGTAAGGACAAGACAAGAACATATCGATGCCAACACAGAAGACAATGTCCAACATAACAGGCCAATTACACTGGATTAATCTTTGTGTTTAGATAGGAGATGCCTCGTATGGGCCAATAAGCCTTCTGCAGCCCCTATGTTTATCCCTTATGTATCCCCCCATGTTTTCACCTTCATTGTATTATCACCTGACCTAATGCGGGTATAAAATCAACTAGTATTGTAAGATCTGTTCACTTGAGAATGAACCATGGAGGTTCGAAACGTCGTGCAAATTATACAAATAAGTGTAATACACTCTATAGTAAATCACTTCTTTTCTTCACCTTAAAAGTACGAAAATGAGTTTTGGAGAACTCCTATTTCAATTAAGCCCTGATGCTAAGAAAATAGTTAGAGGGATAGAAGCCCTAAACCAGAAAATAATAAATACAGAATATGCGGTCATATTCAATGAAATATATATATATATATATATATATATATATATATATATATATATATATATATATATATATATATATATATATATATATATAAAGTAATAACCATTACACTATCGCGTGTATGAGTAATTAACGTAAAATGTTCAATCCTGTGCCTTTGAAGTCCCGTTTAATTAATACCTACAAAGGTGGGGGTGGGCGGCAGGGTCGTGTTGAGAGACAGGTGGAACATGTTGATCACTCTCACACCCAGCCCCTCAGGTGTGGCTCCCACTTCTACCAGTTGTGTCACTTTCGAAATTGATCATGTATAACACATACCGCTCTAGATTATAGCTAGATAGGTGTATATAGATATAAATATCACACACACACACACACACACATAGCCTCATAGGGGGCCTCATAGCCTGGTGGATAGCGCGCAGGACTCGTAATTCTGTGGCGCGGGTTCGATTCCCGCACGAGGCAGAAACAAATGGGCAAAGTTTCTTTCACTCTAAGTGCCCCTGTTACCTAGCAGTAAATAGGTACCTGGGAGTTAGTCAGCTGTCACGGGCTGCTTCCTGGGGTGTGTGTGTGTGTGGTGTGGAGAGAGAGAGAAAAAAAAAAAAAGTAGTTAGTAAACAGTTGAGAGGCGGGCCGAAAGAGCAAAGCTCAACCCCCGCAAAAACACAACTAGTAAACACACACACACACACACACGCGCGCACACACACGCACACACGATTGCCACTTCCCAGTGCCAATTGTGCAGGAGAGGGCCACTTCAGAAAATCAAGATGGCCCACGGCCGCCTTTCCCCCTCTCCGTTCTTCAGTTCTGGTCTTGGCACTATGGAACTCTCTCTCTCTCTCTCTCTCTCTCTCTCTCTCTCTCTCTCTCTCTCTCTCTCTCTCTCTCTCTCTCTCTCTCTCTCTCTCTCTCTCCGTGGGAGCTGTCAGGGATGAATTAAGAGCGACACATTTTTTTTATAATACTTTCACAAGGTGGAGCACCTCCGCCGAGCACTCCACTTAGAGGATCAAATGATTTACGAAGAGGATGGGGGTATGTGTTGGGGGGGGGGGGGTTGAGGACGTTGATGTGGGGGAAGGGGCGTTGATGTGGGGGGAGGGGACGTTGATGTAGGGGAGTGAAGGGAATGATTAAACATTTTTATGTTGGCCTTAAGCTAGACCTAGCAGTAAAATAGGTACCTGGGTGTTAGTCAGCTGTCACGGGCTGCTTCCTGGGGGTGGAGGCCTGGTCGAGGACCGGTCCGCGGGGACACTAAAAAGCCCCGAAATCATCTCAAGATAACCTCAAGATAAGGCCTACTAACCCCTGTACGGCCATTAAGGCCGTTACACATTGATTGACAGTTGACAGGCGGGCCGAAAGAGCAGAGCACCACCCCCGCAAGCACAACTAGGTGAATACAACTAGGTGAATACACGCTTACTGACCACCCAGCAAGTCTTGGACAGTGTCCTGGACTAATATCAATTTCCTGGGGGCATATATACACCCCCTCGGTGCATATATCCCTCCTGGACCGAACAGTGATTGACGTGGGGTGTGGGGTGAAGTGAATGGCAAGGAACATGAAGGATAAAGTGAGGTTTGCGTGGCGGTTGTAGCGGGGGGTGTGGGGGGGGGGGGGTGGAGAGGGGGTTAGGAGGTCGTCGGCGTTGCCGTAGTTGACGTGGGCTGAATGATAATCACATTGGTGCTAGAGAAGGGAGGCTTGGGGAGGTGTAGTGAGGATGGCCAGGCAAGGAAGGAAGGGGGATGAGGATTGGGGGGGTGTTACGCTTGGGCCACGAAGCCAGGTTTATGTGCTTATATATATGTCGATTTCGACGCTATTGGATTCCCTCAGTGACCAGACTCTTTGTCCCTTCCGTCACTATCTTCACCATTAACACCATATATATATATATATATATATATATATATATATATATATATATATATATATATATATATATATATATATATATATATATATATATATATCCAAGATACCAGAGGTGTGGTGCTGTACATGGTGTGTGGTGGTCAGGTGTGGGGCCCCCAAACCTGACCAGCACACACCTGCCTTGTCTGCACCTCCAGCTAATCTGTGGTAGAGGCGTAGACTAACGAGGGAGGGTAATCAGGCCAGCAGTCTTGTGACAGGATCACACCATAAGCCTCGCTGACTGGATGACTGGCTGGCCTGAAGCTCGCATGACTGGACACTTAAATGGCCCCGGCTGGTTGTGTGGCTGACTCATTGGATGAACTGTTGACTAGTTGACTGGCTGGATATCTGAGTCCTGATTGGCCCTAAATGCAATGAAATGCACTTGAGAGGCAAGCAGGCGCTCCAGACTCTCTCTATACACCGATTGAAAAGTTGTTGTGAAAGAACCAAATGGGTTCAGTGGAAACTAGACCATCAGTTGATTAAAGGTTGAAAGGCGGGACCCTGAGATGAAGTTCAACCTGTGCAGGCGCATGGAACCTTGGCAGACACATTAACCCAGTCCTCGGCATCTGGCGCCTGAACAAGCATCACAAAGGACTAGACACACACACACACACACACACACACACACACACACACACACACACACACACACACACACACACACACGGAGGAAAAAGAACAGTCTCAGGAGAAGGCATTACGCCAGTGTGATTGTCCAGCATATGGAAGGGATACGAGGACAGGAGAGGAGCTAGGATAGAAGGATAGAATAAAGGAACGGTGCCCAACCACTTGGACCAACGGGGGGGGGGTGGATCGTTCGCCGACCTGCAAGAAGCGAAGTTATCGCCGTACAAACCAATCCAAGCGGATACAAACATAAAAAAAACTAGACTCAAAACAAGGTCGCACCAGAACTGCGAAGCGTAAACTATGTGAAGCTGAGTCGTGGACAAGCACCTCCCTCCCTCCCTTCTCCCGCGAAGCTTGTCACCTTCATGCATTCTATCCTATGATAGAACCAATTCGTCCCCTGGTTCAGTTTCCCCTTTTTATCTTCGGTAACTCCTGTTTCATTCACAGTCCGCCCTTCACTACAGCCTAATGTAATTAAGTGGGCGGGTGAGAATGTGGGGTTATTTAAGAGATTTTTGGCCAGGTGAAAGTTTCTCATGGAAAGCGTTATATGAGGCGTCTTGCAGCGTCCAGCGTTCATGAGGTTTCTTGCAGCGTTCAGCGTTCATGAGGCTTCATGCAGCGTCGACGAAGCTTCATGCAGCGTCCACGAGGCTTCATGCAGCGTCGACGAGGCTTCATGCAGCGTCCACGAGGCTTCATGCAGCGTCCACGAGGCTTCATGCAGCGTCCACGAGGCTTCATGCAGCGTCGACGAAGCTTCATGCAGCGTCCACGAGGCTTCATGCAGCGTCGACGAGGCTTCATGCAGCGTCCACGAGGCTTCATGCAGCGTCCACGAGGCTTCATGCAGCGTCCACGAGGCTTCATGCAGCGTCGACGAAGCTTCATGCAGCGTCCACGAGGCTTCATGCAGCGTCCACGAGGCTTCATGCAGCGTCCACGAGGCTCCTTGAAGCGTCAGCACATACTCCTAGCAGCCTCAGTGAGGTTCCTGGCCGTCAGTGAACCAACCTGACAATCGTAGCTATCCCGCCCCGTAGTTCAGAGTTACTGCTATTAAACAGATCACCTGATGTTTGTGTTGGATCGTTGCAGATACCAACGTGTTGGTGCGCGGGTGTTTTTTTTTTGTTTTTGTCGGCCACTGTAGAAGCCAGCAACTATTTTTTTTACCGTGTCGTCGCCACTCAAGCTTGGCCAGGGGAAATTAGCAGCGCGGGGGAAAAGGAGGAAGTCAAGTCTCGGGTTACTCTGCAGGGACGTGATCGTCAACGTACCTGCAATAATTATCTTTCGTTGAATACGAGTCGGGGTGGTGAGTAAGCTAATGTGGTGGCCTTAATACTACCCAACTTCCTGGGAATGATTGTATTTATTCATGGTAACTATTTGGTCGAAAGTGCCAATGTGCATTTGGGGAAGGGGGGTGAAGATGGAGAAGGGAAGGGAACCTTTACCTTGAGGTGATTCCCGGGGCTTAGCGACCTCGCGGCCCGGTCGTCGACCAGGCCTCTTGGTTGCTGGACTGGTCAATCAGGCTGTTGGACGCGGCTGCTCGCAGCCTGACGTATGAGTTACACAGCTTGGTTGATCAGGTATCCTTTGGAGGTGTTTGTCAAGTTCTCTCTTGAACACTGTGAGGGGTCGGCCAGTTATGCCCCTTATGTGTAGTGGAAGCGTGTTGAACAGTCTCGGACCTCTGATGTTGATAGAGTTCTCTCTCAGAGTACCTGTTGCACCTCTGCTCTTCAACGGGGGTATTCTGCACATCCTGCCATGTCTTCTGGTCTCATGTGATGTTATTTGTACGTGCAGGTTTGGGACCAGCCCCTCTATTATTTTCCACGTGTAAATTGTTATGTATCTCTCCCGCCTGCACTCAAGAGAGTACAGATTTAAGCTCTTTAGTCGGTCCCAATAGTTTAGATGTTTTACTGAGTGGATTCTAGCAGTAAAGGATCTCTGCACGCTCTCCAGGTCAGCAATTTCTCCAGCTCTGAAAGGGGCTGTCATTGTGCAGCAGTACTCCACTCTAGAGAGCACAAGCGTCTTGAAAAGTATCATCATCGGTATAGCATCTCTAGTGTGAAAAGTTCTTGTTATCCAACCTGTCATTTTTCTTGCAGTTGTGACGGCTACTTTATTGTGTTCTTTAAAGGTAAGATCTTCCGACATGAGTACACCCAGATCCTTTACATTGCCTTTTCATTCTATGATTTGATTATGATTTAACTGCGTTTTGTACATGGTTTCTGTCAACATAGCAACAGTACAACATGGCACTGTCTCATACTGTCCCCCATGAAGTTTGTGGCACCTGCTTCATGCTCGCTACAGGCTTGGCTCTCTTTAAATAATAAAAGAAGATAAAAACAATTGTTCTTGCAAAATCTAAACAAAAATTATTGAACGATAGGAAAATTATAAACATATTCTACGAATCACACTTTGCCCTTAGCAGAGTAAAGTATCTAATATTATCTACTGAAGCTTTTCACTCTTGTCATTTCAGATACAATCCCCATTTAGCGCGAGTAATACTATTTGGTTCACTTGGATCATAGGAGATTCGAACTCGGGTTTCAAGAGTACAACGAAATCGCCCTACCAGACCAAGGGTGCCAGTTAGGCCCCTTCTCCGATGCTTCATTATTGTGTGCATCCATGATGTGGTTGGTAGGACGACACTCATACCTTCGAGGTCCGAGTTCGAGTCCCCGATGATCTACGTGAATAAAATGATTTATATATACTAGTTATTAGCACCAGTAACATCAGTAGTGGTAATTTCCGTGACTCGACTCCCCCGGGGACCAGGTGGTCGTGACACGCATCTAACACGACTCCCCCGGGGACCAGGTGGTCGTGACACGCATCTAACACGACTCCCCCGGGGACCAGGTGGTCGTGACACGCATCTAACACGACTCCCCCGGGGACCAGGTGGTCGTGACACGCATCTAACACGACTCCCCCGGGGACCAGGTGGTCGTGACACGCATCTAACACGACTCCCCCGGGGACCAGGTGGTCGTGACACGCATCTAACACGACTCCCCCGGGGACCAGGTGGTCGTGACACGCATCTAACACGACTCCCCCGGGGACCAGGTGGTCGTGACACGCATCTAACACGACTCCCCCGGGGACCAGGTGGTCGTGACACGCATCTAACACGACTCCCCCGGGGACCAGGTGGTCGTGACACGCATCTAACACGACTCCCCCGGGGACCAGGTGGTCGTGACACGCATCTAACACGACTCCCCCGGGGACCAGGTGGTCGTGACACGCATCTAACACGACTCCCCCGGGGACCAGGTGGTCGTGACACGCATCTAACACGACTCCCCCGGGGACCAGGTGGTCGTGACACGCATCTAACACGACTCCCCCGGGGACCAGGTGGTCGTGACACGCATCTAACACGACTCCCCCGGGGACCAGGTGGTCGTGACACGCATCTAACACGACTCCCCCGGGGACCAGGTGGTCGTGACACGCATCTAACACGACTCCCCCGGGGACCAGGTGGTCGTGACACGCATCTAACACGACTCCCCCGGGGACCAGGTGGTCGTGACACGCATCTAACACGACTCCCCCGGGGACCAGGTGGTCGTGACACGCATCCAACACGACTCCCCCGGGGACCAGGTGGTCGTGACACGCATCTAACACGACTCCCCCGGGGACCAGGTGGTCGTGACACGCATCTAACACGACTCCCCCGGGGACCAGGTGGTCGTGACACGCATCTAACACGACTCCCCCGGGGACCAGGTGGTCGTGACACGCATCTAACACGACTCCCCCGGGGACCAGGTGGTCGTGACACGCATCTAACACGACTCCCCCGGGGACCAGGTGGTCGTGACACGCATCTAACACGACTCCCCCGGGGACCAGGTGGTCGTGACACGCATCTAACACGACTCCCCCGGGGACCAGGTGGTCGTGACACGCATCTAACACGACTCCCCCGGGGACCAGGTGGTCGTGACACGCATCTAACACGACTCCCCCGGGGACCAGGTGGTCGTGACACGCATCTAACACGACCTCCCCCGGGGACCAGGTGGTCGTGACACGCATCTAACACGACTCCCCCGGGGACCAGGTGGTCGTGACACGCATCTAACACGACTCCCCCGGGGACCAGGTGGTCGTGACACGCATCTAACACGACTCCCCCGGGGACCAGGTGGTCGTGACACGCATCTAACACGACTCCCCCGGGGACCAGGTGGTCGTGACACGCATCTAACACGACTCCCCCGGGGACCAGGTGGTCGTGACACGCATCTAACACGACTCCCCCGGGGACCAGGTGGTCGTGACACGCATCTAACACGACTCCCCCGGGGACCAGGTGGTCGTGACACGCATCTAACACGACTCCCCCGGGGACCAGGTGGTCGTGCGTAAACACGACTGTGATCTGAGACGCTGCCAATGACGCCATCTAGTCATTCTAATGTTCATTAACTTTCTTAATTTGAAAACCCACGACGACAAGCAGCACATTTTGAGGCGTCAAATGACTCCTTCGTCCGTCCCCCCCCCCTCTCCCCCCCCTCTCTCTCTCTCTCTCTCTCTCTCTCTCTCTCTCTCTCTCTCTCTCTCTCTCTCTCTCTCTCTCTCTCTCTCTCTCTCTCTCTCTCGTGTCCACGACTGATCCTGCTTCCTTTCATGCGGCCGTCCTCTTATGACGACTCACTGTTCACTTGGTCGATGACAGGCGTTCCTCGCTATACACCATACTGAATGAATTGTGAATTATGAAGGGGGAGGAAAGGGTGGGGGAAGGAGGGGAGATGAGGGGGCAGAGAGGGGGGGCGGAGAGTTGGGGGACAGGGACGAGGCGAGAGATAGAAACGATTAGAGTCCGAATACATATGTTGGAGGGGGGAATGAAGGGCAGGGGAATGGGGGGGAGGGGGTAGAAGAAGGGGGTGTAGTAATGTAGGGAAGGAAGGCAGTGATAGGCCTAAGGTGAGTGACGAGGACAAAGCATACCTTGCGGTGATTCCGAGGATCAGCGCCCCCGCGGCCCGGTCTCTTCAGTTGGGGAAAATGGAGCAGGAAAAAGAATGGAGAGGTGATGGGAAAGAGCAGGAGGGTGCAGGGAAGGGTATGGGGGGAAGGGAAGGGGGGGGAAGGGGAGGACCCATTCATCCCCGATGTGAACTCGATCGGTCGCACTCTCACACACGTTTAATTTTTTTTTGTTTTGTTCCTCATCCTGCCCCCCCCCCCCCCCCGCTCACCCCGTCCCATCCTGCCCCTCGCCTAGTCAATCCTCCCCGCCCCCGACCCTTTGGACCTCTACTGCCATAACAAACATGAAATTAATAATAATAATAATAATATTAACTAACCTACTGTCCTTCCATCTCTCACCCTCACCTTTACCTCCTGCCAAACATCTACCCATCAATCTACCCCACCAATCTACCCAAGTATCTACTCCTATACACCTACTATACCAACACCCAATATGTCACCCCCTTACTTCCAGTCCATATCTACCCCCTTACCCCCCTTCCCCCCACTCAACCCCTCTAACGCAAATATCCCTTAAACAAGGTCATTACTCCCGTTTGCCTGTTAGTCACAGCTGTTATAGAAGAAAAGGAAAGGGGGGAGACGTGGGGTGGGGGTATGGAGGGGAGGTGGGGGAAGGGGGAGGGAGCGAGGGCGTGGCATGCTGCTGGGGGGGAAGGGGGAGGGGGAAGGGGGAGGGGGAAGGGGAAGGGGGAGGGGGAAGGGGGAGGGGGAAGGGGGGGGGCGGTCCCAGCCCATCCTCCGAATATGGGAAAGTAAATGTAACATCACAAGTAAGTGTAATTATGTACTATGTATCAGTCAGGAATTGTACTTATTTTCACTTAGTATTAAACCGTACTGTCAAATATATTGTGAATATTTGAGTTTACCTGAGAAGCTGAATAGAAAACCACGACCTATCCTAACCTTCTTAGTGTACGAGGACAAGCATTTTATTGCTTCTTAATTACAATTAGTTGTTGTTGTTGTTAAAGATTCGTTACCTGGAACAAAGTTCTAAGTAGCACGGGCTATGGTGAGCCCGTAGTACAATTAGTACTTAACCTATAGCTATATTGATATTACAGTTTTATAAAACTAATAAACCTGCTTGATGGGGTTCTGGGAGTTCTTCTACTTCCCAAGCCCGGCCTGAGGCCAGGCTGGACTTGTGAGAGTTTGGTCCACTAGGCTGTTGCTTGGAGCGGCCCGCAGGCCCACATACCCACCACAGCCCGGTTGGATCGGCACTCCTTGAAGAAAACGATCTAGGTTTCTCTTGAAGATGTCCACGGTTGTTCCAGCAATATTTCTTATGCTCGCTGGGAGGACGTTGAACAACCGCGGACCTTTGATGTTTATACAGTGTTCTCTGATTGTGCCTATGGCACCCCTGCTCTTCAATGGTTCTATTCTGCATTTTCTTCAATATCGTTCACTCAAGTATGTTGTTATTTTACTGCGTAGATTTGGGACCTGACCCTCGGTCTAAAACAGAACTAAAATATTGTAATAAATTGTAAAGTAACTCAGGATATTTTCAAATTTTGTGTAAAATCTCTATTGTTTAATAAAACTGAAAAAGAAATTCCTGATATTTAAAACGTGTGTATAGAGAATTGAACTTGAAAACTTCATCCTAAAATTCTGAGTGTCTTAACAGAAAACGAGGAGAATATATGAGGAGATAAATGTAACAGCACAAGTAAGTGTAATTATGTACTATTCCCGACAGTCAGGAATTGTACTTATTACACTTAGTAATTAAACCGTACTGTCAATTCGGGGGATGGGGTTGGCGGCCCAGAGGGAATAGACGGGGGGGGGGGGGAGGGGAAGATCTGGAGGATAAGGATAAGAATCACCCAGTGTGGTGACGTCATCCCAGGACCATGACGTCACCGCTATAGATGTAAACAATGACATATTTAGTATCAATGGGTTGGGTCATTACACCATCATTTTCCCCCAGCGAGCTCGTAATTATTGATCCCGACCGCCGCTACTCGGCCACTGACGTTTCGCATCAATCACTCAAAAACTGCTTATGGGGCCGTAAATAACGAAGCCGTAAATTAACGAGTTTTGCGGTGGTGGTGGTAAGCGTTAGTGTCCCAGGCACGTGTTAGTGTCCCAGGCAGGTGTTAGTGTCCCAGGCAGGTGTTAAGTGTCCCAGGCACGTGTTAGTGTCCCAGGCAGGTGTTAAGTGTCCCAGGCAGGTGTTAAGTGTCCCAGGCACGTGTTAGTGTCCCAGGCAGGTGTTAGTGTCCCAGGCATGTGTTAGTGTCCCAGGCAGGTGTTAGTGTCCCAGGCAGGTGTTAGTGTCCCAGGCAGGTGTTAGTGTCCCAGGCACGTGTTAGTGTCCCAGGCAGGTGCTAGTGTCCCAGGCACGTGTTAGTGTCCCAGGCACGTGTTAGTGTCCCAGGCAGGTGTTAGTGTCCCAGGCAGGTGTTAGTGTCCCAGGCAGGTGTTAGTGTCCCAGGCAGGTGCTAGTGTCCCAGGCACGTGTTAGTGTCCCAGGCACGTGTTAGTGTCCCAGGCACGTGTTAGTGTCCCAGGCACGTGTTAGTGTCCCAGGCACGTGTTAGTGTCCCAGGCACGTGATAGTGTCCCAGGCACGTGTTAGTGTCCCAGGCACGTGTTAGTGTCCCAGGCACGTGTTAGTGTCCCAGGCACGTGTTAATGTCCCAGGCACGTGTTAGTGTCCCAGGCACGTGTTAGTGTCCCAGGTACGTGTTAGTGTCCCAGGCAGGTGTTAAGTGTCCCAGGCACGTGTTAGTGTCCCAGGCAGGTGTTAAGTGTCCCAGGCACGTGTTAGTGTCCCAGGCACGTGTTAGTGTCCCAGGCACGTGTTAGTGTCCAGACCGCAGCTTCACGTACCAGCATTATTTCAGCAATCCAGTTTTTCTGTAATTTCCTGGACGCCACTGGCCGCTAACCACTTAACAGGTGATTCCAAGTTGCCCACCAAACTACCAATCACTCGTCAGATGACTCACGACAACACGTCAACACATCACCGGCTATAACACACCACTAGGTATAACGAAGAATCAATAAGAGCGGCCATAACAAGAGATGTTGACGGAGGCGCCGGGAGAGAGAGCAGAGAGAGCGCGTCCCGCGTGTGAGGAGAGGGGGGGGCTGCTCTATGTCACCGCGGCTCAGAGGTGAAAGTCGCCCGGCGCCAACAGCTGGGTGCGTGCACTCAGGCGCCTTGGAAGCATCACAAAACACCAACTGCAGCTCCTGTTTGTGTGTGTGTGTGTGTGTGTGTGTGTTTGTGTGTGTTTGTGTGTGTGTGTGACGGCTGAGTGGTGTACGGGGACGAGACACACACTCACACACACACACACACACACACACACACACACACACACACACACACACACACACACACACACACACACACACACACACTGTCTTTGGGTGCAGCTTACATGGTTTTTGTTGGAGTTTAATTAGCTCCGCCAGACGTTGAGAAGTAACTTTACACGTGTTCTCTCTCTCTCCCTTTGTGTCTGTATCTCCCCCCCCCTCTCTCTCTCTCTCTCTCTCTCTCTCTCTCTCTCTCTCTCTCTCTCTCTCTCTCTCTCTCTCTCTCTCTCTCTCTCTCTCTCTCTCTCTCTCTCTCTCTCTCTCTCTCTCTCTCAGTTCTGGGGTGAAGAAGAACATGGAAGAACAACATGCTATTTGTCTCCGCCTCCACCTGGGGGATCGAACCCGGAACCTCAGGACTACGAATCCGAAGCGCTGTCCACTCAGCTGTCAGGCGCCTGTCCACTGTCCTGTATGCTGTCAGCTGTCCACACAGCCAGCATAACACCTCAACAGTATTTAGGAGCTTGGGAAGGCGGTCTTCACAGTACTCTACATGACGTCTACGAGGCCCAGTCTGGAGTATGCCGACCCAACTTGCAACCCCCCATGTTAAATATAACACTAAACTATAAAATGTTTAAGGATATCCACCGAGGCTCGTATCAGACCTGCGAGGATTGAACTATGAGGAAGGGCTGACGGAACTGAACCTCTCACCACACATGGCGAGAGACGGAAATCGAGGAGATATGATACAGACATATAAGATTCTCATGAGAGTTGATACGGCTGACAAGGAAAGCATGATGAGTGAAAAGCCGGGTCCAATAAGGGACATGAATGGAACCTTGAGTCGCAGATGAATCAGTGCTGCCAGACGAAACTTCCTTTACGTATAGGTCCTGCAGGCCTGGGGAAGGCTACCTTGGCTACCTTGAGGTGCTTCCGGGGCTTAGTGTCCCCGCGGCCCGGTCGTCGACCAGGCCTCCTGGTTGCTGGACTGATCAACCAGGCTGTTAGACGCGGCTGCTCGCAGCCTGACGTATGAGTCACAGCCTGGTTGATCAGGTATCCTTTGGAGGTGCTTATCCAGTTCTCTCTTGAACACTGTGAGAGGTTTGCCAGTTATGCCCCTTATGTGTAGTGGAAGCGTGTTGAACAGTCTCGGGCCTCTGATGTTGATAGAGTTCTCTCTCAGAGTACCTGTTGCACCTCTGCTTTTCAACGGGGGTATTCTGCACATCCTGCCATGTCTTCTGGTCTCATGTGGTGTTATTTCTGTGTGCAGGTTTGGGACCAGCCCCTCAATTATTTTCCACGTGTAAATTATTATGTATCTCTCCCGCCTGCGCTCAAGGGAGTACAGATTTAGGCTCTTTAGTCGGTCCCAGTAATTTAGATGTTTTACTGAGTGGATTCTAGCAGTAAAGGATCTCTGCACGCTCTCTAGGTCAGCAATTTCTCCAGCTTTGAAAGGGGCTGTCATTGTGCAGCAGTACTCCACTCTAGATAGCACAAGCGTTTTGAAAAGTATCATCATCGGTATAGCATCTCTAGTGTGAAAAGTTCTTGTTATCCAACCTGTCATTTTTCTTGCAGTTGTGACGGCTACTTTATTGTGTTCTTTAAAGGTAAGGTCTTCCGACATGAGTACACCCAGGTCCTTTACATTGCCTTTTCGTTCTATGTTATGATTTGCCTGCGTTTTGTACGTGGTTTCTGTTTTTATATTTTCAATTTTTCCGTAGCGCATGAGCTGGAACTTATCCTCGTTGAATACCATATTATTTTCTGTAGCCCATAGAAAGACCTGATCTACATCTGATTGGAGGTTTGCCGTGTCCTCTATGTTGCCAACTCTCATGAAAATCCTAGTGTCATCTGCAAAGGATGATACAGTGCTATAGGTTGTGTTCTGGTCTATGTTCGATATGAGGATGAGAAAAAGTACTGGAGCAAGCACAGTACCCTGGGGGACTGAGCTCTTCACGGTTGATGGGCTGGATTTTATTTTGTTGACTATTACACATTGGGTTCTGTCAGTCAGGAAATTGTAGATCCATCTGCCTATTTTCCCGGTAATTCCTTTTGAACGCATTTTATGTGCAATAACACCATGGTCACATTTATCAAAAGCTTTTGCGAAATCTGTGTAAATTACATCAGCGTTTTGTTTGTCTTCCATAGCATCTAATGCCATATCATAGTGGTCCAGCAACTGCGACAGGCAAGAGCGCCCTGTTCTGAAACCATGTTGTCCGGGGTTATGGAGATGCTGTGATTCCATGTATTTTGTGATCTTACTTCTTAGCACTCTCTCAAAAATTTTTATGATGTGCGATGTTAGTGCTATCGGTCTGTAATTTTTTGCCTCTGCCTTATTTCCTCCTTTATGGAGTGGTGCTATCTCTGCTGTTTTTAGTATGTCAGGGATAACGCCAGTATCTAGACTTTGTCTCCACAGAATGTGAAGGGCCTGCGATAGTGGTTTTTTACAGTTCTTGATGAATATGGAGTTCCAAGAATCCGGGCCTGGTGCAGAGTGCATAGGCATACTGTTTATGGCTTCTTCAAAATCTAGTGGGGATAGGGCGACGTCTGATATGTGATTTGATGTTGGTATCATATCCATGAAAAATTCATTTGGGTTATCAATCTTTAGTGCATTTAATGGCTCACTGAAAACAGAGTCGTACTGCTTCCTCAGTAACTCGCTCATTTCTTTGTTGTCATCTGTGAAAGTTCCATCTCCCTTTCGCAGGGGCCCGATACTAGATGTGGTTTTTGATCTTGATTTTGCATAGGAGAAAAAATATTTCGGATTTCTCTCTATTTCACTGATGGCCTTTTGCTCTCTTTGCCTCTCCTGGGTTTTGTATGATTCTTGTAGCTTGAGTTCAATTGTTTCTATTTCTCTACCTAACCTTCTTCGCCGTTCTTGAGATAGGGTGCGACTCTCAAGTTGTTCCGCGATTCGTTTTCTTCGCCTATATAGGGAACGACGTTCCCGTTCCAATCTGCATCTCTTTCTCTTTTTTCTTAGGGGTATGCGGTTTGAACATATTTCTAGTGCTACTGAGCTTATTTTTAATAAGCTCCGCGGCTAGGTCGGAGACCGGGCCGCGGGGCTGTTGATCCCCGGAAGCTACACAAGGTAGGTAGATAGGCAAAGCTTGAGAGCAAATGGAAAAGACTAGAGGGAGAGTGAGTAGAAACATGGACCAAAGCTGTTGACAATACAGCAGAGTGTTAAGAGTCTGCCTTAGACGACCGACAACTGGAAAGGCGGAGCACAGGAGTTAGTGCTCGATTCAGTAAGCACTTGTAGGTGAGTACAAGTACACACACAAGAGTTATAAGAACAAGAATAGAGGCAACTGCAGAGAGCCTGAGGACCTATATACGTGGCAGCTCTTACTTATATCCACCCAAACTCCTTGAGATTACCTTAGAGTAAGATTACCTTACCTTGGTTACCTTGAGGTGCTTCCGGGGCTTAGCGTCCCCGCGGCCCGGTCGTCTACCAGGCCTCCTGGTTCACTCGCTCGCTCATAAATATGTCAAACCTACGCTTGAAACAATCCAATGATCCCACGAATATTACGTTTCCCGGTAATTTATTCCATAAATCTACAACCCTATTTCCAAACTAATATTTATCCGGGGCTTTCCTGGGTTTACAGTTATCCAATTGGTATACACAAGAACCAATTATGTAGAATACATCACAACGCTGACTTTCCCACCTCGTGGACCGTTTTAAATTAAGGTTAACAGGAGAACAGGATAGTTAATGCGATCGATGGTTGGAGTGTTTGAACAGCTGGTTGTCAGCTGTGCTCAAGTGACCAACAGACATTCCCTTTCTTTCTCTCACTGTCGTTGTTTGACTGTTTCTCATCCCCTCCCCCCCCCCTTTTTTTTATTCCCCTCAATAAGGTCTTAGCACTCCAAAACATCCACCCCTCTCAAGTCCGTACATTACCCTCTTTCCCCTTTTCCACCGTTGTTGTTTTTGTCGTTTTACATTCAGCTACTTATAACGAAAGTCTCAAAAGTAGCACGGGCCATGGTGAGCCCGAAATGGACTTACCTGGCACAGGAGCGGGGCGGTAACTGTATGTGCCTATTCCACCGTTAGCCTCAAGATTCACTCCCCCCCCCCCCCACCTCACAAACCCCCCCCCCACCTCACAAACCCCCCACCTCACAACCCCCCCCCCCCCTCACCACCATCCCCACCACTCAACCTGGTCAAACACGAGATAAAAATAGAGGCGGCAGGATTTAATAACGCCTAGCTTAATGATATGACATTAAGAGTATCATGGCGCTAGGGGGCCAGTTGCCTCCGCCTGACTTGGGGACCCACAGGGGCAGCGTTTGTCCTAACGGTACAACAATGGCAGAGTTAAGTGGGTAGCAAGGAGACGGCAGAGAGAGGGAGCGAGGGGTAAGACAGAGAGAGCAAGCGAGCAAGCGTCAAGGAAAGTGAGAGTAGGATCAGTCCAGCAACCAGGAGGCCTGGTCGACGACCGGGCCGCGGGGACACTAAGCCCCGGAAGCACCTCAAGGTAGCCTCAAGGTAGGTAGGCTAGAAGAAGACATGATTGATCAAGAGACACTAGGGCAAAGGGGGCAAGAGAGGAGGTTATCTTCTTGAGGTTATCTTGAGATGATTTCGGGGCTTTTTAGTGTCCCCGCGGACCGGTCCTCGACCAGGCCTACACCCCCCCCCCCCCAGGAAGCAGCCCCGTGACAGCTGACTAACACCCAGGTACCTATTTTATTATGCTAGGTAACAGGGGGATAGGGTGAAAGAAACTCTGCCCATTGTTTCTCGCCGGCGCCTGGGATCGAACCCGGGACCACAGGATCACAAGTCCAGCGTGCTGTCCGCTCGGCCGACCAGCTCCCAAAACCAAAAAGTTTTCATACCAAAAATCATACCAAAAGGAATCGATTAAGAACTGAATGAAGGAGAGTTTGTAAATGAAGACAGAAGAAAGAAGAGAGCAGGGAATGACAGACTAACAATGGTATAAGTGCACAGAAAAACCATACGAAGACAGGAAAGAACAGGAGACGGATGGAAAGAGATGGAGGATAGAAGGAGACTGTATATTCACCTAGTTGTGCTTGTAGGAGTTGAGCTCTGCTCTTTCGGCCCGCCTCTCAAATGTCAATCAATCAACTGTTACTAACTACTAATTATTTTCACAACACACACACACAAACACACAAAGTAGTTAACACACCTGGTAAACCATCGTTACACACACCTGGTAAACCATCGTTACACACACCTGGTCAACCATCGTTACACACACCTGGTCAACCATCGTTACACACACCTGGTCAACCATCGTTACACACACCTGGTAAACCATCGTTACACACACCTGGCAAACCATCGTTACACACACCTGTTAAACCATCGTTACACACACCTGGTAAACGATCGTTACACACCTGGTAAACCATCGTTACACAGCAAGTCAATTAGCTCACTTCTCAAGCGGAACACGAGGAAGTTTCCCAGGCGACCAATCAGAGCCAGCCAATCGCCGCTCCGTGACCAGCTCACAGGTTCCCTTAACAATCACCGGGGCAATGGACCGAACACACAATCAGGCCATTTATATCACGGTACATTCATTATGTATTATTATATAGGAGGAGGAGGAGGATGGAGAGATGGAGAGATGGAGAGAGAGAAAGAGAAAGAGAAAGAGAGAGAGAGAGAGAGAGAGAGAGAGAGAGAGAGAGAGAGAGAGAGAGAGAGAGAGAGAGAGAGAGAGAGAGAGAGAGAGTGTGTGAGTGAGTGTGAGTATACTCACCTAGTTGTGCTTGCGGGGGCTGAGCTCTCCTGGGTCTTTGGTCTCGCCTCTCAACTGTCAATTAACTGGTATACGTCGCCTACTGGGCTCTATCAACTCTATATTTGAAGCTGTGTATGGAGGCTGCTTCTATCATATCATTACTTAATGCATTCCATTTGTCAACTACTCTAACACTGAAAAAAATCTTTCTAATGTCTCTGTGGCTCATTTTGGTACTACGTTTCCACCTGTGTCCCCTTGTTCGTGTTCCATCCGTGCTGAAAAGTTTGTCTTTGTCCACCCTGTCAATTCCCCTGAGAATTTTGTAGGTGGTTATCATGTCTCCCCATACTCGTCTGTCTTCCAGGGACGTGAGGTTTCCGTAGAATTTCCTCGTAGCTCATACCTCTCAGTTTTGGGACTAGTCTGGTGGCATACCTCTAAATCTTTTCTAACTTTGCCTTCTGTTTAACTAGGTATGGACTCCAGGCTGGAGCTGCATACTCCAGGATTGGTCTTACATAAGTGGTATACAAGGTCCTGAACGAATTCTTACACAAGTTTCTAAAGGCAGTTCTTATGTTGGCCAATCTAGCATATGCCGCTGATGATATCCTTTTGATGTGGGCCTCTGGGGACAGGTTCGGTGTGATATCAACCCCCAGATCTTTCTAACTGACTCTAGCATGATTTCACCTCCCAGATGGTACCTTGTGTTCAGCCTTCTGCTCCCATCGCCTAATTTCATTACTTTGCACTTTCCTGAGTTGAACTTTAGTAGCCATTTTCTAGACCATTTCTCCAATTTGTCCAGGTCGTCCTGTAGTCTCAATCTTCATGTCTTCATTCTTCTCATTATGTTTGCATTATCATCACAATTAATGTGATGATCACTCACACACACACACACACACACACACACACAAGGGAAGTTAAGATGGAAGCGCCCTTGGGAATGAGTGACCACAGTGTATTGAACTTTGAGTACCTGGTAGAGCTAGGACTTATCTCCCCCCAAAAAGAACTAGGAATCAAAAGGCTGGCATACCGAAAGGGGAATTATGAACAGATGAGAAGTTTCCTAAGTGAAATACCTTGGGACACAGACCTCAGAGACAAGTCTGTACAGGGTATGATGGACTATGTTACCCAAAAGTGTCAGGAGGCAGTAAACAGGTTCATCCCGGCCCAAAGGGAAAAATCCGAGAAGCAACAGAAGAATCCATGGTATAATAGGGCATGTATGGAAGCGAAGAAACTGAACAAAAAGGCGTGGAGGAACTTCCGGAATAACAGAACACCAGAAAGCAGAGAGAGATACCAGAGAACCAGGAATGAGTACGTCAGGGTGAGAAGAGAAGCAGAGAAAAATTTTGAAAATGATATAGCAAACAAAGCCAAGACCGAACCAAAGCTACTCCACAGTCACATCAGAAGGAAAACAACAGTGAAAGAACAGGTATTGAAACTTAGAACAGGCGAGGACAGGTATACAGAGAATGACAGAGAGGTGTGTGAGGAACTCAACAAGAGGTTCCAGGAGGTCTTCACAATAGAACAAGGTGAGGTCACTGTGCTAGGAGAAAGGGAGGTAAACCAGGCGGCCTTGGAGGAGTTCGAAATTACGAGAGAGGAGGTCAAGAGACACCTGCTGGATCTGGATGTTAGAAAGGCTGTTGGTCCAGATGGGATCTCACCATGGGTACTGAAAGAGTGTGCAGAGGCACTTTGCCTGCCACTCTCCATAGTGTATAGTAAGTCACTAGAGACGGGAGACCTACCAGAAATATGGAAGACGGCGAATGTGGTCCCAATATACAAAAAGGGCGACAGACAAGAGGCACTGAACTACAGGCCAGTGTCCTTGACTTGTATACCATGCAAGGTGATGGAGAAGATCGTGAGAAAAAACCTGGTAACACATCTGGAGAGAAGGGACTTCGTGACAAATCGCCAACATGGATTCAGGGAGGGTAAATCTTGCCTTACAGGCTTGATAGAATTCTACGATCAGGTGACACAGATTAAGCAAGAAAGAGAGGGCTGGGCGGACTGCATTTTCTTGGATTGTCGGAAAGCCTTTGACACAGTACCGCATAAGAGGCTGGTACATAAGCTGGAGAGACAGGCAGGTGTAGCTGGTAAGGTGCTCCAGTGGATAAGGGAGTATCTAAGCAATAGGAAGCAGAGAGTTACGGTGAGGGGTGAGACCTCCGATTGGCGTGAAGTCACCAGTGGAGTCCCACAGGGCTCTGTACTCGGTCCTATCTTGTTTCTGATATATGTAAATGATCTCCCGGAGGGTATCGATTCATTTCTCTCAATGTTTGCGGACGATGCTAAAATTATGAGAAGGATTAAAACAGAAGAGGACTGTTTGAGGCTTCAAGAAGACCTAGACAAGCTGAAGGAATGGTCGAACAAATGGTTGTTAGAGTTTAACCCAACCAAATGTAATGTAATGAAGATAGGTATAGGGAGCAGGAGGCCAGATACAAGGTATCATCTGGGAGAGGAAATTCTTCAGGAGTCAGAGAAGGAAAAAGACTTGGGGGTTGATATCACGCCAGACCTGTCTCCTGCAGCACATATCAAGCGGATAACATCAGCGGCATATGCCAGGCTGGCCAACATACGAACGGCATTCAGAAACTTGTGTAAAGAATCATTCAGAACTTTGTATACCACATATGTCAGACCAATCCTGGAGTATGCAGCCCCAGCATGGAGTCCATATTTAGTCAAGGATAAGACTAAACTGGAAAAGGTTCAAAGGTTTGCCACCAGACTAGTACCCGAGCTGAGAGGTATGAGCTACGAGGAGAGACTACGGGAATTAAACCTCACTTCGCTGGAAGACAGAAGAGTTAGGGGGGACATGATCACCACATTCAAGATTCTGAAGGGGATTGATAGGGTAGATAAAGACAGTCTATTTAACACAAGGGGAACACGCACAAGGGGACACAGGTGGAAACTGAGTGCCCAAATGAGCCACAGAGATATTAGAAAGAACTTTTTTAGTGTCAGAGTGGTTGACAAATGGAATGCATTAGGAAGTGATGTGGTGGAGGCTGACTCCATACACAGTTTCAAGTGTAGATATGACAGAGCCCGATAGGCTCATGAATCTGTACACCTGTTGATTGACGGTTGAGAGGCGGGACCAAAGAGCCAGAGCTCAACCCCCGCAAACACAACTAGGTGAGTACTAGGTGAGTACACACACACACACACACACACACACACACACACACACACACACACACACACACACACACACACACACTTAAGGAACAGGTTGTGGAAGCAAACTCTATTCATAATTTTAGAACTAGATATGATAGGGGAAATGGGACAGGAGTCATTGCTGTAAACAACCGATAGCTAGAAAGGCGGGAGCCAAGAGTCAATGCTCGATCCCGCAAGAACAAATTGGTGAGTACAAATAGGAGTACACCCCCCCCCACACACACACAGACACACACATACACACACACACTCACACAAGTGTGTGTGTGTGAGTGTCAAGGTAGAGGGCCTCGACACCCCCGGGGTGGAGGGTGTAAGCCCCAGTAATGCCTGCCTCCTCTACCAATCCTCCCGTAATACCTTCCCCTCAGCAAGCTGGGATTCCACACGCAGCGCCTCGTAAGCCCTCTTTAACCCAGCCTATCCCCTACCTAACTCACATCTGAATACACACACACACACTGGTGTGTGTGTGTGTGTGTGTAGACGCTAGTGGCTGAGTGAACAGCATGCTGGATACGTAGTCCTGTGGACCGGGGTTCGATTCCAGGCGCCGGCGGAAACAAAATTAGGCAGAGTTTCTTTCGCCACTGATGACCCCTGTTACCTAGCAGTAAATAGGTGTGTGTGTGTGTGTGTGTGTGTGTGTGTGTGTGTGTGTGTGTGTGTGTGTGTGTGTGTGTGTGTGTGTGTGTGTGTGTGTGTGTGTGTGGAGGAAAAAAAGTTAGTAGTTAGAAACAGTTGAGAGCGGGCCGAAAGAGCAGAGCTCAACCCCCGCAAGCACAACTAGGTGAATATCTGAATGTGTATTTCTGAACACACACACACACACACACACGTAAAGGATTTCTCTGGCTCGAAGCATCTCAGTTCTCCCTTGAGACAACACTAAGTCACAGCAGGAAAACACACAATTTGCATTTCCAGTTGGTTCCAGCTACCACTTGGGAGAGCCTTAATTTCCCAACCATCAGCCACAGGGCCAACAACTTCATTCAGGGCGAGTTGGGAACAACTGCACCAGAAAACGTCTATTTTTTTTCTCTGACAATTTCAAGCATCTGTTAGCTAAATTAGTGTAGCTTCGCAATATAATAGAAATCAGCTTTACTTTGTAAATAATTCGTGTGCCGACCTACCTCTTGTGTACCTGCCGTAGGTCCCAATGATTTACCCCTCCAGCGGTTGATATAAGGTCTGGTCAACCAGGCTGTTGGACGTAGCTGCTCGCAGTCAATCACAGCCTTCTTTCAAAGTTATATTTATAGATAATGTTACAGAAATTAGACAAACAATATCGATTTCGTATCCTTCCTTTCATGAGCTGGACACAGCCAAGTGTACAGGAGAACACACATACACACACACACACACACACACACACACACACACACACACACACACACACACACACACACACACACACACACACACACACACACACACACACACACACACACACACACACACACACACACACACACACACACACACACACACACACAAACACAAACACAGAGTAGTTAACAGATGGAATGCATTAGGCAGTGATGTGGTGGAAGCTGACTCCATACACAGTTTCAAATGTAGATATGATAGAGCCCAGTAGGCTCAGGAATCTGTGCACCAGTTGATTGACGGTTGAGAGGCGGGACCAAAGAGCCAGAGCTTAACCCCCGCAAGCACAATTAATTGAGTACAAATAAGTGAGTACACAAGGACAACCGGACTACAGCTATGTGACACAAATGTAAACACTACAAAGGCTATTTATCTGAACACAGAAAACGGCACTCGTAAAGTAACGGGTAAAAGAGCATGCAAGGGCTGCGAACAGGCAGTGTACTGTGGTTGTCGGCCGGGTCCGTGACGCAGGCAGCGCTGAAAGAATACTATAGAGTGGGTGCTGGCAAGAACAACGAACTCATAATAAACGCTCTTTCAAGCAGTCCCCGTGGCGCAGTGGTAAAACTCTCGCTTGGCGCGCGCTTTGGCCTAGGTTCGTATCTTGGTGATACGATTAATCCATAACTGTGTTTTCTGTTCACCCTGTAGTGAATGGGTACCTTGTTGTTAAATGATTTGGTGGGTCGTATTCCAGGGAAAATTAGGATTAAGAACTTGCCCGAAACGCTACGCGTGCTAGTGGCTGAACAAGAATGTAAGAACTCTTGTATATATCAATATATAAGTAAATAAGTAAATAAATGTTGAGTGGAAGCAATACCACGACACACGACCACCTTGAGAGAGAGAGAGAGAGAGAGAGAGAGAGAGAGAGAGAGAGAGAGAGAGAGAGAGAGAGAGAGAGAGAGAGAGAGAGAGAGAGAGAGAGAGAGAGAGAGCTAGCTCTCAGCCAGCACACAAAGAATCAGGAGACGCTTGCTCCTGTATGCTCTATAATGCAAAGAAAATAAATTACAACAACATGCATTGGTCCTCCGCTGGCAAACAAGACATGACAGCCAATGACGCTGCTTTTTGAAAGTATTCTAGTAAGTTCTAGTATGCTCAAGTCCAGTCTTGGGCCAAGCGTCTCTTGATCCAACAGGCTGTTGCTCGGTGGGACCTGCAGACCTACACACACACATATCCACTACAACCCGACTGATCCGCCATTATCTGCAGGAATTTGTGAAATTGTTTCTTGAGCACATCACTATTGTCCCGGCAATATTTCCAATATTTCTTGGGAGGTTCTGGCTTCAAAGCTGCTCAAACAATTCCTAGCAAGACCGCGGGTCGTGGCCCAACAGCCAATGCCCTTTCTTTCAAGTATCCGGTTCCAAAGGTGTACCAATGGTCAGCCAGGCTGTCTAGGATTGGTGTAAGTCCAGTCTTCCTGTCCCCGTCGACGGGACTTATAAATCCCTCCTCCGACAAAAAAAAATATCATTACCGAGAAACGACCCATCATGACAGACACGACCCATCATGAGCCAGAGACGACCCATCATGAGCCAGACACGACCCATCATGAGCCAGACACGACCCATCATGAGCCAGACACGACCCATCATTACAGACACGACCCATCATGAGCCAGACACGACCCATCATGAGCCAGACACGACCCATCATGAGCCAGACACGACCCATCATGAGCCAGACACGACCCATCATGAGCCAGACACGACCCATCATGAGCCAGACACGACCCATCATGAGCCAGACACGACCCATCATGAGCCAGACACGACCCATCATGAGCCAGAGACGACTCACCACAGCATAACACCTCCCAAGTCTTGTAATATAAAGGTTATCATGATTCACAATACTGCCAACCCAACCCAAAACGACCCGAGCACGACCAAAAAACGACCCAGACAATACCCAGAAGACGACTCTCGCCGCCTTATCGGCGATTCCTTTCCAATTTACGCCCAGGGTCATCTTTCAGCCCCAGGAGAGAGATTTCCTCACACACACACACACACACACACACACACACACACACACACACACACACACACACACACACACACACAAACACACACACACAGGGAGATGAACGACAAAAAAATAAGAAAGCCGACCTTACGCTTCCATTTCTCATCATCAACACCACCACTTCTCATCTCTGATTTATCTTTCCTCTCTCGCTTCCTAATCTCTCATCTCTCACCTTCAATCCCTCCATCACTCCTTGGGAGAAGACAGTTTCTCAGGCTGAGATGATAAGAGGCAACAAAGAAGTCATCTATTTTGTTATTATTACCATCATCATCCGGTGCTGTTCGCCATCTCCAGGCACTCCTCAGATGCCAGTGTCTCTCTCACCTCCTTTCTTTTCTCTTCTGCTTTTGTGCAACTCCTTATTCTTTGTAAATGCGTTATTTTTCTCTTCTTCAATCTAATTCAACATATTATCTACCTCCCTCCCTGCTTTTACCTACCTTTTAACTCTTCCTTCCCTCGATCTCTCTCAATCACACTCTCTACCTCTCTTCACTCTCCTTCCCTCCAAGATTACAATGCAGAGTTCCCTCTGTAAGCTGAGTTCCCGGCCGGCCGACGCCTGGGGCTCTTCCGGCCGGTCGACGCTGTCTTCCCTCCAACTGGTATTCCCAAACATTCCAACTGGTCGACGCAACTTCCTGACGACTGAAAACGAAGTCTGCGAGGCGGGGTGAAGAGACAGACTCCCAGACAGACTGACCTCAGCCCGGGTTGCTAGAGTGAAACCTGGTACCTGGTTGATACCTGCTTGATACCTGGTTGATACCTGGTTGATGGGGTTCTGGGAGTTCTTCTACTGCCCAAGCCCAGCCCGAGGCCAGGCTTGACTTGTGAGAGTTTGGTCCACCAGGCTGTTGCTTGAAGCGGCCCGCAAACATTATCAACAAATTATCCGTAAAAGCGTAAATCCAGGGGAAGCTTTCAAAAGAGAGCAGGTTAAGTTTCCGCTGGGGCTACCTGATCAACCTGGCTGTGTGTGCCTTCAGGCTACGAAGACAAGCAGGCTCACAGGCCAAGCAATCACCCGGGGAGAGGTTTGTCACAGGCCAGACTGAGGGAGTAGAATGTTGAAATCATCAACAGGTAATCAGAATCAACGGTGAACGACAGACTAGCTAATTCCTGACCCCGAGAACGAAAGTCTCCCCAAACTACTTTAATTATTGTTACTACTACATACAATCTTGACTACTTTCCCAATCTCCCTCTTTGGCAGCCGTATATAAAAACGCGACAAATTATTAATTTCTTATACCTTATTTCTTATTCTTATATGGGGTAATACCCAAGACATATAGTTTCAAAACATCAAATTTGAAGTAATATGCTTATCTGTCTGTTTGTCCAAGGTCAGAGGTCCGACGTTGGGGGATTACCTCACGAAACTTTGCAGGATGATTGGAGGTGTATAGGAGCTTGTAATAGGGTGTTTGGGGAAGTACCCCTTGGCTCCTTTTTTAAAGAGGTTCGACCTAACATGCCAGTCTTGAACAGGAGTAGCCCCTCATGCCCTCCCCTCCCCCCCCCCATCATAAAGGGGGTGGAGATGAAATATTCGGGGCCGTGTCCAAAGAGTTTTATAATTTATGTTTTTTGCTCAGACCTAACCCTGGAGAATTTTCCACAGGCTGTAATTCATAAATCAGACTTAAAGCAGCAACATCTAACAGCCTTATTGACCAGACCACCAATCAGAAGGCCTGGCCAGAGAGTGAGTGGGGCCACAGGGATTCTGATCCTCAGACCCACAAGGTAACCCTCAAGGTAGCCATATACTCTCCGATACCTCACACACCTACTTCCAAGGAGCACATTCCGAGCACTTTAAATATAATTTTTCCCCCGACATGTAATTATCATCCAGAATAGGGTCTTTCACCTAATACATCACATTTCTTCACGGAACCGACCAATCCGTTACAAAATGCGACGTACTAGTAAACAATGTAAGCACCGTAATATTAATCTTTTTCCATACATCATCAGTTAGGTGGGTTGCTTGAATCAGTACGTTCCAGGTTAAGCCAAACCGTTGCATTTGTTACGGAGTGGCACACATAGAGAGCGGGGCTGCATCAGTAGTGTTCAGGGTTAAGAGAACCCGCTTTCTGTTGCGGGTATTTCCCTCCGCAACACTCCTTACAATCCGCTACTTCCCTGTTGACTCCAATACGGAAGTGAACCAATTGTCATGTGATCTAATAAACTTGGTCCAATAGGGAAGTGGTCCAATAGGGAAGTGGTCCAATAGGGAAGTGGTCCAATAGGGAAGTGATCCAATAGGGAAGTGGTCCAATAGGGACGTGGTCCAATAGGGAAGTGGTCCAACAGAGAAGTGGTTCAATAGGGAAGTGATTCAATAGGGAAGTGATCCAATAGGGAAGTGGTCCAATAGGAAAGTGGTCCAATAGGGAAGTGATTCAATAGGGAAGTGGTCCAATAGGGAAGTGATTCAATAGGGAAGTGGTCCAATAGGGAAGTGGTCTAATAGGGAAGTGGTCCAATAGGGAAGTGGTCCAATAGGGAAGTGATTCAATAGGGAAGTAATCCAATAGGGAAGTGGTCCAACAGAGAAGTGGTTCAATAGGGAAGTGGTCCAATAGGGAAGTGGTCTAATAGGGAAGTGGTCCAATAGGGAAGTGATTCAATAGGGAAGTGGTCCAATAGGGAAGTGATTCAATAGGGAAGTGGTCCAATAGGGAAGTGATTCAATAGGGAAGTGGTCCAATAGGGAAGTGATTCAATAGGGAAGTGTGTAACACTGTAAAAGTGTTTGGTTTAGGTTAATACATACATAGAGTACATGAGTCACAGACAAGGATCTGAGAGGCGCCAGTTGTCTGCCTGAGATCTCACACCTCAAAGCGTTAATGACCTCAAGTGACCTGAGGTCAGATCATGAGAATTTCACCTTGCTTCCGCTAAGCTCTTAATTGTAGTCTGGTAGCCTTCAAACAAGCCGACGTTTAAGGAGTGGCTTGGTAGTGCCGGAGGCTATCTACTTGTGGGCGGAGTTAGCTACTAGGTTCCCCAATATAAACTCGGAGAGCTATCCAGCAAAAAGGATTAACAGACAGAACAGCACACGAGCCAGGAGAGCCGAGAAGACGTCCCTAGCAGGGAGGCTGTTGGCCGGCAGGGGCGAGACAGTCTCTGTCAAGCTACAGACCCCCCCCCCTCTCTATTCAACTTAGACACAGTCCTCGGTGAGTGAACAGTAAGGTGACTTGGTCGTGTTTACATATGTTGTGTGATGATCAGGGGCAGTCAAGTTGTAGGGTTCTCGAATTCTTGGATGATGACTCACTTTGATTATTAATCGTTAACATTTTTATTGGATTGCTTAAGTTATGATACTTATCATGAAAAATATAATTGTTGAATTTATTATTTAAATGGTCTTTCACTGTGTTCCCTAGAGAATTGAGTGGTGAGAAAGCCTCGGTGGTTACTAGATTCAAGATATTAATGAGTACATGTTTGGAGTTGATACATGGTACAGAGGGAACATACTAATAATGAACTCATGATAACATCCTTTGAGAATTTTGTGATACAGGCAAGTTCCATTCCTTGTCTTGTATGTAATGATCATGAATGGATGGTGGCAGCATTTCGTCTTCTACTATCTACTCTTCTACTTCTACTATCTACTCTTCTACTACTACTTATCTACGTCTCTCCCTCCACCCCTCTCTAAACTCTCACTTTCAACTAATGACCCTCCTCGCTCCTCCCACCTCCCTACCTCTCACCCCAAACCCTCACTAATTACTTCACTATTCATTTCTTTCCTTTCGTTTTCTCTTTTACGTTTGTGGCAATGATACAGTATTCTAGAGTTCTCTCTGGAGTTTCGGGTAGTTGATCAAGTAACGACGCCTTGTAGTCTTAGTACCTAGGTAGTCAAATACCTAGGTTACAAGGTGTTGAACGAGAGAGGTTGCCTTAGGAACTCTGGGAGTGCTCTAGAATAGTTAGCTAACTGGGGACGGGATAACGGACTAGAGAGAGCTGTTTCCCCCGGCCTCGTTAGTTAACTGGGGGGTGGAATAATGGACAAGATAGAGCTATTTCCCCCACCCCCCGTTACAAGTGGTCCAATAGGGAAGTGGTCCAACAGAGAAGTGGTTCAATAGGGAAGTGGTCCAATAGGGAAGTGGTCCAATAGGGAAGTGATAAAATAGGGAAGTGATCCAATAGGGAAGTGGTCCAATAGGGAAGTGGTCCAATAGGGAAGTGATCCAGTAGGGTGGTCCAATAGGGAAGTGGTCCAATAGGGAAGTGATACAATAGGGAAGTGGTCCAATAGGGAAGTGATCCAATAGGGAAGTGGTCCAATAGGGAAGTGGTCCAATAGGGAAGTGATCCAATAGGGAAGTGATACAATAGGGAAGTGATCCAGTAGGGTGGTCCAATAGGGAAGTGGTCCAATAGGGAAGTGATCCAGTAGGGTGGTCCAATAGGGAAGTGGTCCAATAGGGAAGTGATACAATAGGGAAGTGGTCCAATAGGGAAATGGTCCAATAGGGAAGTGGTCCAATAGGGAAGTGGTCCAATAGGGAAGTGATCCAATAGGGAAGTGGTCCAATACGGAAGTGTTCCAATAGGGAAGTGTTCCAATAGGGAAGTGGTCCAATAGGGAAGTGGTCCAATAGGGAAGTGTTCCAATAGGGAAGTGTTCCAATAGGGAAGTGGTCCATTGGGAAGTGATCCAATAGGGAAGTGGTCCAATAGGGAAGTGTTCCAATAGGGAAGTGTTCCAATAGGGAAGTGGTCCAATAGGGAAGTGGTCCAATAGGGAAGTGTTCCAATAGGGAAGTGATTCAATAGGGAAGTGGTCCAATAGGGAAGTGGTCCAATAGGGAAGTGGTCCATAGGGAAATGATCCAATAGGGAAGTGGATCAAGGCTACATATTGGTACTTTCGACCAAATACTTCCCCATAAGTACTCTTATTTCAGGAGGAGGGTTGGATTTTCTTAACGTGAAGCCAGGAAGAACAGTAGGCACGGTAGGCACAGCGGGCACCGCCTTCACCGTAACTGTGCCTGACACTCTCCAATGTGAACAAAACAAGACCCACATATCCCCCCCCCCCGGCCTGAGTCACTGTGTTAACACAGATATTTTGTTTGATAATGTCTAGTGACTGTTGGTAGCATGGGGGCAACCCCCTCCAACCCTCCTCCTCCCTAAGTGCAGCCATTACAACACTCCCGCACACACACACGCAAACACACACACACACACACACACACACACACACACACACACACACACACACACACACACACACACACACACACACACACACACACACACACACACACACACACACACACACACACACACACACACACACACACACACACACACACACACACACACTCCAATCCTGGAGTATGTAGCTGGAGTCTATATCTAGTTAAACATAAGACTCAACTGGGAAAAGATTTAAAGGTTTGCCACCAGACTAGTACCCGAGCTGAGAGGTATGAGCTACGAGGAGAGACTAGGGGAATTAAACCTCACGTCGCTGGAAGACAGAAGAGTTACCGGGACATGATCACCACATACAAGATTCTCAAAGAAATTGAATTGGTAGATAAAGACAGGCTATAAAACACAAGGGGAACACGCACAAGGGGACACAGGTGGAAACTGAGTGCCGAAATGAGCCACAGAGATATTAAAAAAAACTTATTAAAAAAAACTTTTAGTGTGAGAGTGGTTGACAAATGGAATGCATTAGGAGGTGATGTGGTGGAGGCTGACTCCATACACAGTTTCAAGTGTAAATATGACAGAGCCCAGTAGGCTCAGGAACCTGTACACCTGTTGATAGACGGTTGAGAGGCGGAACCAAAGAGCCAGAGCTCAACCCCCGCAAGCACAATTAGGTGAGTACAGGGTGGGGGGGGGGGATATACTTACACTACCCGGCCACATTCATCCGGACACATCATCCGGACACGCCTCGATTCCCTTACCTGCAACGAGAGAGAAATTGTGAATTATTATGTAGGATGAAGTGTAGTGTAGTGTGTGTGTGTGTGTGTGTGTGTGTGTGTGTGTGTGTGTGTGTGTGTGTGTGTGTGTGTGTGTGTGTGTGTGTGTGTGTGTGTGTGAGATCATGTCAAATTTGCGAGCCGCTATGATTTACATTACATCTTACTTTGACTTTGGGGGGGGGGGGTGGGGGGAAGTGGTTACGTCAAAATATGACGTACTATGCGAGAGGACTGATTGGATTAAATGGGTTGCTGATTACGAAGCATCATAATACTCTGGTGAGGTTAAGGCAGAACAGAGAAAATAGACATAGAAAAGAGATAACAGGTAAAATACACAGATACCCAGAATGACAAACAAAGATACACCTGCTTGATGGGGTTCTGGGATGTCTCTATCTAGTGTGAGCTTGGTTCAAAAGGCTGTTGCTTGCAGCGGCCCGCAGGCCCACACACCCACCACAGCTCGGTTGGTCCGGCACGTCTTGAAGAAAACAATCTAGTTTTCTCTTGAAGATGTCCACGATTGTTCCGGCAATATTTCTTATGCTTGCTGGGAGGATGTTGAACAGCCGCGGACCTCTGATGTTTATACAGTGTTCTCTGATTGTGCCTATGGCACCTCTGCTCTTCACTGGTTCTATTCTGCATTTTCTTCCATATCGTTCACTCCAGTATGTCGTTATTTTACTGTGTAGATTAGGGACCTGTCCCTCCAGTAAGGCGCAGAAGGGCAAGATGTAAACAGACAGATAAAACAGACAGGTGAAAATATATAATAAAGTTGTGTGTAAATATATAGTTAAGACAGACAGGCGTAGATAGATAAAACAAGACAGATGTGTTCAGGCAGGTGTAGCTAGGTGGATAAGGAAGGGTACAGGTAGATAAAGAAGGGATGCAGATGAAAAAAGGAAGGAAAGAGGTGAATAAAGGGGGTACAGGTAGATGAGGAAGGGGTACAGGTGGATGAGGAAGGGGTTAAAGGGAAACAGAGTGTCTTGAAAGGATGCGGCAGTCTAAAAAGACGATGAATATGGAAAAACAGAAGTTGGGAAATAGGTGATAGATGGAAGAGAAGGAGAGAGAGAGAGAGAGAGAGAGAGAGAGAGAGAGAGAGAGAGAGAGAGAGAGAGAGAGAGAGAGAGAGAGAGAGAGAGAGAGAGAAAGAGATAAACTACCTGTTGTGTGGTTACGGGGATCAACGTCCCCCGCGGCCCGGTTTCTGACCAGGCATTTGGGTTGGTGGTCCAAATGGTCAACCAGGCTGTTGGACGCAGGTGCTCGCAAGGTGTAGTTACTTTTATAAATTCCCCCACAAGTGGACAAAGGAGGCATAAATCACAAAATTAGCCGGTTTGTCCTCTACAAGCGAGACAGCTTAGCGTGGTATACAACGCCCCCCCCCCTCTCTCTCTCTCTCTCTCTCTCTCTCTCTCTCTCTCTCTCTCTCTCTCTCTCTCTCTCTCTCTCTCTCTCTCTCTCTCTCTCTCTCTCTCTCTCTCTCTCTCTCTCTCTCTCATCTGTTGGGTCCTGGCCACACATCTGCTGACTGATGCCTGAAAACACACCTGTTGTCTCCTTATGACTAATGATTCTCTGCCAAACACTTGCTCACTTTGTGTGGGGTTCGGGGGGGGGGGGGAGGAGGGGGGAGGTCAGTGGCCCCCAAGCTCCAGCCTCTGACCAAAACCATCTGGCTCCCTACCACAGTCTGGTAAATCAAGTGTCTTTCAGATATTTTGCCCCTCTTGCATACTATAGGAAGTGTGTTGATATTGCCCCTTATGTTTATTTGGAGGGCGGGTGTTGGGGAGGCGCTGAGACCTCTTAATGTTTACCGAACACTCCGTCCAGCCCCTGGGTCAGTGAAGGTGGAGGATAAGTGTTTGGATTCAAGAGTCTAGAACTCCAACCAAGAGCTGGTTGGAGATGGATTAATTGGTTGTGGATCGGGGGGGGGGGGAATTGACTGGGGGAGGGAGGTGTGTTGAGGTAACTGGTTTTTCTTCACGGTGCGAGGTCCCCAGGAGGCCGTGATTAATGAGTGAAGCCACTCGTCCAATCCCTCAAATTGCCACTCTCAGCCACACTCGCCTGTGTGGGGGGGCCCAGCAGGAGTCCGCCACCAAATCATTCTACCAACGGGCCACCGGTAACAAAAAAAAAAAAAAAAAACGACATTTCACGGTCAATTCCCGGCATTTTCTACCCCTAAAGCCGTGCATTATGCCTGGACCTCATCGCTAAACTTTCACCTCAATCCGGTGACCAACATGATCCCAGAAGTAGGATGCTGACAGTGGCCTCCGGGCAGAGGTTTTCGCCAAATGAACCTGCTGATCGCTTGCTACTTTTGGCAGGGAATAAATCCCTGTGACAGCTACTGCCACCCCTACAAAAACTGCCCACACCACAAATGGTTCGAATTCGTCTGGGATCCGTTCCTGATGATAAGCAAACATGAAAGTCAGAGAGAAGCATGCGTTTTTTGTGTGTGTTTTAAACCGGAACATTCCTCGTCTCGACACCTGGAGCAGGTAGCACTGTTTGTGTTTGTACTATATATATATATATATATATATATATATATATATATATATATATATATATATATATATATATATATATAGTATTCGTGGCTTTAAGTCTCATTGCCTTTTCATGTTACTCCTTATACTAAAGTCTAGAAAACATGCAGGAATTCGTATTGACTTAGAGTCACCCCTGACCCGTCACCCCCTGCCAGTGAGTCACACCTGACCCGTCACCCCCTGCCAGTGTGTCACCCCTGACCCTTCACCCCCTGCCAGTGTGTCACCCCTGACCCGTCACCCCCTGCCAGTGTGTCACCCCTGACCCGTCACCCTCTGCCAGTGTGTCACACCCGTCACGCCTGCTGACTTGAACAGCTATATAGCAGAGTAAATTAAGCGTGTTCCTGCTGACCTACACTTTCGTACACTACCTCGTGGCGTACACATGTACACCAACTGACATTCACTAACGTATCGTAAAATCCAAGTCGGCCAGTTCTGTTTACAGATCTAAGTCATCACATGTGTTCACAGGCAACAAAACGTTCCTGAAGCGGCAGTTTGGGCTTTTAATAAGTTTTAATAATACGGGTTATTATACACAAGGAGCTCTAATTTAGCTAGCGCGCCGTGGGTAAGTAGAGGCCCCGGGGGTAAAGCCTTTGTTTACCTCCCTCAGCTGTTTTGGAGTGTTTACTCTCATCAGCTGTTCAGGTGAATATTTACCCCTCATCAGCTGTTCTGGACTGTTAATCCTTATCAGCTGATCTGGAGTATTTCCTAGATGGCTGTTCTAAATTGCTGTTTTCATTGGCTATTTTGGACTGTTTTCTCTGAACAGCTCTGTTGAGCTCAAGAGCTCAATTATTCACTCACTGTTGAGCTCAAGAGCTAACTGTTGAGCTCAAGAGCTCAGCTCTGAGCTCAATTAGGTAACACTCACAAGTGCTAGACCAAATTATGAATTTGATAACAGGAACTTTTAGCCTCATGTTTAAAATATATTTAATTTCACCATTGTTTCCCCCATTTCATTTCTTTATTATGCACCCCATACCCGTCCCGTGGGCAGTTTCACCTCAGATACTGAAGCGTTACAACATCTAAATCACCTTTCTGATGAGGTCAAATTTCACCAAAATTCCTGATTGACTTAGGAAATTTCCAGTCCAATGACTCTTAAGATTACAAGCCAGGTTATCTTGAGGTTATCTTGAGATGATTTTGAGGCTTTAGTGTCCCCGCGGCCCGGTCCTCGACCAGGCCTCTACCCCCAGGAAACAGCCCGTGACAGCTGACTAACACCCAGGTACCTATTTTATTGCTAGGTAACAGGGGCATAGGGTGAAAGAAACTCTGCCCATTGTTTCTCGCCGGCGCCTGGGATCGAACCCAAGACTACAGGATCACAAGTCCAGTGTGCTGTCCGCTCGGCCGACCGGCTCCCCAGATGAGCAGACTAGCTGATTATCTACGTGAGAGTTAGTTATAAACTTCAAAGAGAGTTTACGGATGTTCAACATCTTCCCTGCAAATGTTTCAGGAATTACCATGGGATCTCTCTACCTGCGTTAAAGAGGGAACATAGTATTTATATAGTGTTTGACATGATTATCTGGACAATGGTTATCTTGCCACTGTGAGTTGCAAGCACCAACAGTGTGGCTGATCAAACAGGAGGCTTCATTCTGGAACCGGGTAGTGTGGGGTCAGCACTTGTGGCAGCACACAGGGTTAGCTCTGAAGGATGCTAATGACTGCTTCCAGTGGTACTATTTTTATATCTGGTGCCTGTTGTGGACTGTTTACCGCTGCCAGCTGTTCTCGCATGCCTATCCCCCGGCAGTTGTTCTAGAATACCTATCCCCAGCAACTGTTCTAGAATGCTTAACTCGGGAGGAAGGGGGGGGGCAAGAGCCGTGGGGTGGGGGGTGGGGGGTATAATGAGGGGAACATGATGGAAGACGGAAGCAGTGATAGTGACAGTGATAGTGACAAGCGTCCCTGTGACACGACAGCACCTGGTGGCTGGGGGGAGCACCCCCGCCCCCCCATGTGTATGGGGGGTGTAAGTGGGGTGACAAGAGAGAGACAGTGCAGGAGGGACAGGAACGGTAACGAGATGGGAGGGCAGGACAGGAATAGTGAGGAGGTGGTGGGAGAGGAAACAGAAGGTGGAAGGGGGAGAGGAGAGAGAGATAACATGGGAGAGAGGTGGGGGATGTAGAGAAAATACATATTAGGGTTAAAGGAGGGGTGGGGAGGGGTGGGGTTAAAGGGGTCAAGAAGGACGTAGGGAGGTGGGCGTGGTATGCTAATCAATGAACAAGACTTGAGTGATAGGGGTAGCATGTGACAATACTAGGGGGGGGGGGGGTATTGGTTGGTTGGTTGGTCCTCCTACCACCTGCGTTTACCACCACCACCACCACCACACACCACACCACTCTCATTACCAGCCTCAGATACCACTCAGGTACCACTCACTCCCGAGTCCCCGCCACACGCACTCACGACTCTCACTCACTCTACCAGAATATAAATACATATACATATAAATCTGGATTGTATGCCTCGTGAGATGTGTTTTACGGTATACTCCTTGTATGACAAGTATTCCTAATCGCATGCGCATACACAGGTATGTATGTATGTATGTATAAGCGGCGAGGACACAGCAATCAGGTAAACCTCCCCCCCCCCCACTCGCCTACCCCCAAAAAAACAAAAAACACGCGCACCTTTAGATTACCTGTGGACGATTTTCAGAGTTCTCTTTATCAGAGAGTGATGTGGCGCCTGCCTGCCCTAGCGGGCGCCGCCTGTACTCACTGCGGGAACCAGACTCACGAAAATTGTGGTTAAGGAATTTAAATAAACATTCCAGTGGATTTACGTTTTGGCGCAAGATTTCCAGCTTCAAAATTCGGACCTTGGGGTTGCAGTCTGACGATTCCGTAAGAATGTAGAAAACTGCATAAGGCCTATTGGCCCATACGAGGCAATTCTGTATTTTTTTTTTAAATATTAACCCAAACTCATTCATATATATGTCTAACCTACGTTTGAAACAATCCGGCGATTGCACGTCTATTATGTTACCCGGAAAATCATCTCATAAATCAACCCACAGTGTTTCCAACCAGTATTTACCAGGTTCTTTCCTGTATCTAAACTTCTTATATATATATATATATATATATATATATATATATATATATATATATATATATATATATATGTTATTACTAAGCAGCTTAGTAATACCAGGCGCAGCTGGACAGTGCCTCGGTACAGAAGCCTTACCCATTAGTCCTCCTTCTAGAATGTCGCTGGACGACTCTCTGGAAAACCGTGACTCTTCTTTAAAGATTAAAAAAGCGAACTTCTTAACGGCAAAAAAAAAAGTGCCCAAATAGCTTGCAGAGAATATGTTACTACTGCCACACATGGGCTTCAGACCGGGGCGTCTCCAGGAGAACTGCCTGGAAAGACTCAACTCCTCAAGGTTAATTAAGTAGAAAATAAAAGTGTTGACATGACGTTTAATTTCATATTCTACTGATCTGTTCTCCTGCTTGAGTAAACACAGGTCAGTGCTGAGTCAACTGTCCCCAGGTAGTAGTAGCCATCCATCAGTCTCAGGAGACTATGGAGTTGCGCTCTGATGTCGGCCTGGTCTGGAGTCGCCTCACCAGGGCGCAAAGCCAGGGTAGGTTGATTCGGGGGAGAAGCTGTTACCCAGGCAGCAGGTTCCCCCCTCTCCACGGCGCTGAAAGTCTCCAATAGAAAGGCATACGCCAATACGATTGGTTCCAGCGCCGTCGCAGGAACTGTGAGTTCCGGGGATGGCCAGCCAGCGCCGCGGAGACATGTAAGGAGACAGACAGTTGACGTCTTCCGATGGTAGCGTCCGCAAACGGAACTACAATTGGCTTACCTGGTTGATACCTGGTTGATGGGGTTCTGGGAGTTCTTCTACTCCCCAAGCCCGGCCCGAGGCCAGGCTTGACTTGTGAGAGTTTGGTCCACCAGGCTGTTGCTTGGAGCGGCCCGCAGGCCCACATACCCACCACAGCCCGGTTGATCCGGCTTTATTTGTGTTCTTTCTTTACTCCTCCCAAACTTTACTTTCTATTCTTCTTGAACTTGGGGTTGTTCTGCCCTCGGAGACTGTAACAACAGAGAGAGAGAGGAGAGTGTATAAGGTCTCTTTACAAGGTGAAGCGGCTCAAGGGTTAGGCCAAGAGTTATGTCGTCGGACACAAAGGGTCTCTAGTGCTAGAAGAGTAGTGCAACACGAGACCAAGAGTCCGCCGGGCGACGTTGGCGATGATGTTGTAGGGCTCTCTGGATTCTCTCTGATTGGTTAAAAGTTGAGCGAGGCTGGATGCAAGACAGCCAATTGGTCTTCGGGAGCCTAAAAAGGTGCGGTGTAGCTCAATTACGAAAATCTTGGTAGTGGAGTAAAAGAATTGTTGTTGTTGTTATAGATTCAGCTACTTGAAACAAGTTCCAAGTAGCACGGGCTATGGTGAGCCCGTAAACAATAAAGTAAAAGAAGGCCCGGGGAGACTAAAGTAGCTCTTGGTAGTGGCACATCACTTGTGGAGGAGGATTCATGTTAAGTATGCGATTGAAGCAAAAATAATCCCCCAGCGCTCTGCAAAAGTTAAATAGATATAAAACCTAGGTCAGTTACAAATAGGCTTACACAGGTTACTAACTCAAATCACTACACACAGTAACCACAAGGTAGGTTCTTCTTCAGACGTTCCTCAGGTCCTTCCTCATCGCTCGGGCTCTTCCTTTCCCAGTCCCCGTGTGGCGGAAAAGAGCGCATCAACGATGATCTTGAAGGATAACGTAGCCCGGTTGGTCCGGAACTCCTTGGAGGAATAAATCTAGTTTCCTCTTGAAGATGTCCACGGTTCTTCCAGCAATATTTCTTCTGCTCGCTGGGAGGACGTTGAACAACCGCGGAACTCTGATACTCATCTTCTGTCTTATGTAAGATATTTAAATTGTCTCCAATACCCCCCCCCCCCCCCCCTAGCAATAAGCGTAGATTCAATTTAAGAGAATCTTAAAGATTAAAATCGAATGGAATTCTGCAGTACCGAGAAATATCTACTCATTAATTTAATATATTAAATCTGATTAGTTTAATATAAGTAGTCTTCAGTTACTCAGCTGAACGTTGTTCTTAATTAAATCACACGGCGTCCAAACTGCAGCACCTACATATATATATATATATATATATATATATATATATATATATATATATATATATATATATATATATATATATATATATATATATATATATATATATATATATATATATATATATATATATATATATATATATATATATATATATATATATATATATATATATATATATATATATATATATATATATATTTGTTGTACATGTTCAGTACTACTTCTACACCCCAGCTGTGACTGATAAAAGTCTCTGATGGGTCATTTAGGAGATTTCCTGTTCTCGTAGGTGGCTACCTCAGGATCTATTGTGTAACAAGAGAATATCAAGTAACTCACCAGATACAAAAAATATATATATCCAGGTAAAAAATATGTTAAGTCAACTTTAACAGACAACAAGAGATGCCAACAGAGAAATCTTTAAAAATAAAGAAATATTACCATGTCGAAGATATCTCTCTAATCCCTGGCAAGATAGTGTGGTGAGGGGGGGGGTGGAGGGGGGGATGATACAGGAGACGACAACAACAAGGAGAAAAAAAGGTAGTCTGAAGGGACCTCCAAGTCCAACTCTATGTAAATTCAAGGTAAAACTACAGATTAACGCCCCAGAGAGCCATGTTGTGGAGTAATATATACACACTCCGCCACCGTGACGAATTTACGACCACTGCAAACTTGTTTCCAGGCGCGACACCTTCCCCCCCCCCCCTGCACCACCCCCCCCCTTCCCTGTCTGGCTCAGGTAACTACCATTCCCCTGCACACACTTACCCAGTGTGAAGCATCAGCACTCTTACATACTTACGGCTCAAGGGGGACAAAATATACACGCTGATTGGGGAAGAACACACAGCCTGTGATCCCACTTTTGGTGTACACTTCCCACCCTCTGTACACACACCCATGTAGCAGTAGTAGTACACCAGCACCAGGTGCCGCCAGAGTCATCTTATCTTGAGGTTATCTTGAGATGATTTCGGGTCATCTCCAGGTATACACTACATAAAGAAGGTAGATCACGGGAGATTCATGTAGGGTACAGTTGCACCTCCACAGATCTCCAGTATCAGTTATTGATACTGGTAATGGCTCAAAAGGGCCACCACTTACGGGCTATTCATGCCCGTGCCATCTTTTGGGTGGCTTAATCTTCATCAATCAATCAGAAGGTAGACTAGGAAGACGTTCTACCAGGAGGACACAAGACACAGGACCTTAGTATTATAACCACACACGATTGATGAAGATTAAGCCACCCTAAAGGTGGCACGGGCATGAATAGCCCGTAAGTAACCACACACACACTTCACACCATAAATGTTTCAACATTACATGCTAACTTAATCTTATTTCTCCCCCCCCCCCGTCCCCACGTGCCCCTGCACCCCCCCCCCCCAGCCTCCACACCTGTCTATACGCTCCTCCCCCCTCCCCCCTCCTCTGCCCACTCATGGATCAGCTGTTTATCACTCTGGATGGATACCCATCAGCTAAATCTATTACTCAATTTACCCAAACCCCTCGTTATCGTATCTGAGCGAACTACACAATTAAGAGATTACCTGTGTCACAGAGCCACGTGTTTAACATTATGAACAAGGTAAGGGGGGGGGAGGGGGAGGGGTAGAATCGACGCTATACCTGTACAAAACACACACACACACAAGGGACTCGTTTAAACGGCAATAAGTGGCATGAGGGCAATTTCTGGATGGTTGTATTTCATCTCCCCTCGTCAGCCTGATGCCATTACACGGCTGTTCAGTTTAAGTAGCAAGTCTCTCGGAGTCAAGTAATATTTACTTCTCGCCGTCGGTCTCAAAAGCATTGTCACTGTTAATCGTCGAGTGGAGAGTCATTGCATCTAGCTGACATCAAATTCAGCCAAGTAAGAGCGTATTTAAAGTCAGGCAAGCGGGCTACCATGGCTCCGTTTTCTATCAGTAGCGGAAGCACTTTATACCAGATGGGAAAAACGGGAGGTGAAGGGGGTACTTAGGTCAACCATCTGTTGCTGGTTATTTTTAAAGGGGGGGGGGACGGGGAGGGGGGGTAGTGAGAATGGGGGGGGGAGGAGGTCGCTAGATGGGAGAGAATGGTGTGTGTATTCACCTAGTTGTATCCATCTAGTTGTGCTTCCGGGGGTTGAGCTCTGCTCTTTCGGCCCGCCTCTCAACTGTCAATCAACTGTTTCTACTACTACTTTTTATCACACCACACACACGCACCCCAGGAAGCAACCCGTGACAGCTGACTAACTCCCAGGTACCTATTTACTGCTAGGTAACTGGGGAATAGGGTGAAAGAAACTTTGCCAATCGTTTCTCACCGGCGCGATGGGCAGAGTTTCTCTGCAGAGAAACAGAGTGTGAGAGAGTGTGAGAGAGGCAGAGTGTGTGGATGGGGGAGGAGGGTGAGTTAGGCAGATGGGAAAGGTGAGTGGGTGCATATGAAAGGCGATATATAGTGATGGAAGGGTTGACAAGTGTGGTATGAAGGATGCTACTTCACACATATATATTCCTCACTAGACACTACCCACCACCACCACCACAAGGGTTACAAACACGAAGATAGCCAAGGGTAACCCCCGAGATTACAGTCCCAACCCATGTTTAATCACTCCTCTCTCTCTCTCTCTCTCTCTCTCTCTCTCTCTCTCTCTCTCTCTCTCTCTCTCTCTCTCTCTCTCTCTCTCTCTCTCTCTCTCTCTCTCTCTCTCTCTCCCTCTCTCTCCCTCTCTCTCTCTCTCTCTCTCTCTCTCTCTCTCTCTCTCTCTCTCTCTCTCTCTCTCTCTCTCTCTCTCTCTCTCTCTCTCTCTCTCTCCAAACGGAGAAGAGAATAAAAAGGATGAAGAGAAGAGGATAAAGAGAGGGAGAAAGAGAGGGAAACGACTCTCTCTCATAATTAGTCACACATATCTTTATATATATATGTGTGTGTGACTAATTATTTAAATATAGGAGAAGAAAATATCAAAGTGTTCAGTAGGAAGATCCACAAGATCTTCTCTGAGTACTCTATATTTTCTTCTCCGAAGCTATGGGTCCCTACACTTGCACCAAAGGTGGTACCCCTTCTAGGTAAATATATATATATATATATATATATATATATATATATATATATATATATATATATATATATATATATATATATACCTATATATATATATATATATATATATATATATATATATATATATATATACCTATATATATATATATATATATATATATATATATATATATATATATATATATATATATATATATATATATATATATATATATATATATATAGGTAGGCCTAGAGTGTGTGTGCACACCTCTCGTGTGAGCACTTCCTGCCCATTGAGTACAAACTTCCTGTCTTGTCTCCCGCTTCCCCTTCCCATAAGGGCAGCCGCACACGCCCCTCCCCCCCCCCTCCCCTGACCATATCTGAAACGCTCCACAAAGCACAACTCAAGAGCGAGCAGCTGGAGACTACAGAACACAGCCCACCAGACTACCACAATACTAGCTGGTGTCTACAAGTCCTCAGACACACAGACATAGAAGGTCAATTTACAAAGTAGCAACAGCGCTACCTATCCCGAACGTGAGTTTGCTGGTAGGTGGAGGCCGCTCATCCTACCACGGCCTCACCTCACCGGTGTAAAAGGGTCCAACAAACAGGCATTAACCACTCATTTCACTCTCGTCACCTCACTACGGAGTAGAGGGTCCGACATGCCCGGGAAGGCTGCTCGGCTCTGCAAGCAAGTACAGGCTGCCTGGGTACGCGAAAACAAAACAAAAAAAAGTTCTTTATCCGTAGTTTATCCTGAGTAAATGGCCGACATTTTGCGGTTGACCACAATTGCCTGGTGGGTTGACGGGACAGGAGCGGAAGGGGTTGGCGGTAGTGTTCTAGCCCTCCACCCCCAACCTCTCCCCCTATCCATACCTCCACCTGCTCCCCCCCCCCCCCTCCCAAACCTCACCTGGCTACATGGTCCCGTTAACAGTGATCTGTTTACCCTGGCTTGGCCTGAACTTGCTCACGGGTTGTTTGATTTTCATCATTCAGAGTTTCCCCTGTAATCTGCCTGACGTCTTGAGGGTTTGGCTCTGTTTTCCTAGTCATTTTCAGGAGCTCTCTGTCACCGGCTGTGTTTACCCGGGGCTCTTGTTAAGTTGTTTACCCGGGGCTGTTGTTAAATTGTTTACCCGGGCCTCTGCTAACCTTCGTTTACTCTACGCTTTTGTTAACCCGCTCACACGCGGCTTTTCTTACCCTTTCTTACCGGGAGCCTTTGTTATAGCGTTTACTTTAGCCTTTTGTTAAACATTGTTTACTCTAAGCTTCTGTTAAACTGTTTACCCGGAGCCTTTGTTAACCTGTGTGTGTCCGGGTGCCTTTGTTAACCTGTGTGTGTCCGGGAGCCTTTGTTAACCTGTGTGTGTCCGGGTGCCTTTGTTAACCTGTGTGTCCGGGAGCCTTTGTTAACCTGTGTGTCCGGGAGCCTTTGTTAACCTGTGTGTGTTCGGGGGCCTTTGTTAACCTGTGTGTCCGGGAGCCTTTGTTAACCTGTGTGTCCGGGAGCCTTTGTTAACCTGTGTGTGTTCGGGGGCCTTTGTTAACCTGCGTTTACTGGAGATTTAACATAATTTTATTCCAGAAACCGTTTTTTTTATTTATTTAGCAATTTATTTGATTTATTTTACGGTAAATTCTGCCTCTTGGGGTGAAAATCTCCACGAATCAGAGTTCTAGTACCGTCTGCCAGCGATTCCTTAGCTGCAGGAGCTTATTAAAATCCGGTAATACTTGGAGTATACCTTGAGTTAGTTCAGAAAGTTCTTCCCAAACCCAGCTTGGGGCCAGGCTTGTTGTGTGATAACTTGATCAAAAAGGCTGTTGCTTGGAGCAGCCAGCAGTGTCGGAGGGTTATCGTCTACAATATTAAGACTAGTGTTGATCTCAGTCTCCCAAGCCTATGGATAGCTGTGAGAAGTATCCATTCTCACCCTTGGTGGTTCTTTTTGTACTGAATGTTGTACTGTACTGAACCTTCTTGTAGTGAAGGCTGATGGACTGTGACTTACCTTACCTTGTACCAGGGAACATTTCCTTAGATCCCTGCATGACTCGGGTCTCCAGTTAATTATAATTGTTTTACACCTTAAACGGAGGTCCGGGGAAAGTAGGAGTATTGAGATGATCAAGAAGTTTACACGGATGGCTTAAGGGTTTGAAAGGCAGTTTGGAGTCAATGTTAATCATTACACTGCTTTTAATGATTCATTGTCATGTCCAGGTACAAGGTACGGTAACAAGTGTGCAGGCATTGTTAATTAGTGTCTGACTGTTGAACAAATAGGAGAGTGGAAAGCTCCTGCTGCTGCTCGGATAGATAGTTGATCAAGCAAGCTATTTGTGTAGTAAGTTGGATGAGGGATATGTCACGAGTCGCAGAGCAATAGGCTTCAACTCTGACGTGCTGTGGATGACATTTCCTTCCTCGATTCCGACAGTTGCGGCTCCCTGCCGTGGCTCAGCAGAGTCCCCCCCCCTTCACACGTCATTGTTCTTGAGGGAGCTTGAGGCATCCACCTTCACCTTATCACAGCCTCGACTCGTGATAACGTGGTCCAACAAGCTGTTGCTTGCAGCGGCCCGGTCCGAGACTTCTTGCAAGAACCTGTCCAAGTGCCTCTTGAATACATCCACCTTTGTTCCGGCAATATTTCTAATGCTTGCTGGGAGGGTGTTGAACAGCCGTGGACCCCACTAATGACTCTTGTTCCTTTCATGACCATTGTGAGTCTCATGAAAACTGCATTAGGTATTATTATTGAAGAACTTGACTGTTAGGGATGATATTAGAGTTTGGATTCTAAATGCAAGTAGTTCGAAATACCTTTGTAGCATCAACTACAGGAGTAGTTGATGCTTCTAGCCATCAACTACAGGAGTAGTTGATGCTTCTAGCCATCAACTACAGGAGTAGTTGATGCTTCTAGCCATCAACTACAAGAGTAGTTGATGCTTCTAGCCATCAACTACAAGAGTAGTTGATGCTTCTAGCCATCAACTACAAGAGTAGTTGATGCTGCTAGCCATCAACTACAAGAGTAGTTGATGCTTCTAGCCATCAACTACAGGAGTAGTTGATGCTTCTAGCCATCAACTACAGGAGTAGTTGATGCTTCTAGCCATCAACTACAAGAGTAGTTGATGCTTCTAGCCATCAACTACAAGAGTAGTTGATGCTTCTAGCCATCAACTACAAGAGTAGTTGATGCTTCTAGCCATCAACTCTCTACTTTCATCAATTTGGAAAAATCTGTGATACTTTTCATGGCTATGTTTATTACTGATTCAAGAATTTTAAGCCTTCCTTTTGTTAAAGAAAGTCACCGAGGAGGTATAGTCAAGAACGGGTCTGTTTATAAGGAGTGAATACTAGGAGGCCTTGGTACCTGAGTTGACCTGATGGCAGCGTTGGAACGCATGTCTACGTGTGTTTACCTGGTGTCAACCCTGAAGAAACCTGTTTATCTGTGTTTACCTGGTGTAAGTAAAGGTGTTTACTTGCCGTAGGTCTCAGGTGCTGTGGGCTGTTTGTATTTACCTCTCGTTGTTATCAAGTGGTTGGTAAGTCTCCTCTCATTGGTGGCAGCAGGGGAGAGAGAGAGAGAGAGAGAGAGAGAGAGAGAGAGAGAGAGAGAGAGAGAGAGAGAGAGAGAGAGAGAGAGAGAGAGAGAGAGAGAGAGAGAGAGAAAAAAAAAAAAAGAGAGAGAGAGAGAGAGAGAAAAAGAGAGAGAGAAAAAGAGAGAGAGAGAGAGAGAAAAAGAGAGAGAGAGAGAGAGAAAAAGAGAGAGAGAGAGAAAAAGAGAGAGAGAGAGAGAAAAAGAGAGAGAGAGAGAGCGAGAGAAAGAGAGAGAAAGAGAGAGAGAGAGAGAGAGAGAGAGAGCGAGAGAAAGAGAGAGAGAGAGAGAGAGAGAGAGAGAGAGAGAGAGAGAGAGAGAGAGAGAGAGAGAGAGAGAGAGAGAGAGAGAGAGAGAGGGGGGGGGGGTAGGGGGGGGAGGTGGGGAGAGGAATTTGGAACGGTTAATGTACCAATAGCCGTTTAAGAAGCAGTCAGCAGTTCCTCCTCGCTCTCACAACTCCTTCTCGGTGTCTCCTACTCGTACATTCACCTCTTTCCTCCCGCTCTATTCTTCACCCCCCCCACCCCCCCACCCCTGCTCTTCTTCCCTTCAACGCTCATGGGAAATCCTCTGCCTGTTGCAGCTTGCTGGCCATGGACGATACCTGGCAGCTGACCGCTAGTGTGTTCCGCCACAGACATCGCACGGCTACATAACACACACACACACACACACACACACACACACACACACACACACACACACACACACACACACACACACACACACACACACACACACACACACACATACGCACACACACTATTATGCATCCCAAACGGTTGAGAGGCGGGACCAAAGAGCCAGAGCTCAACCCCCGCAAACACAACTAAGTGAGTACACACACACACACACACACACACACACACACACACACACACACACAAGGGGACACAGGTGGAAACTGAGTACCCACATGAGCCACAGGGACGTTAGAAAGAACTTTTTCAGTGTTAGATTAGTTAACAGATGGAATGCATTAGGCAGTGATGTGGTGGAGGCTGACTCCACACACAGTTTCAAATGTAGATATGACAGAGCCCAGTAGGCTCAGGAATCTGTACACCAGTTGATTGACAGTTGAGAGGCGGAACCAAAGAGCCAAAGCTCAACCCCCGCAAGCACAAATAGGTGAGTACACACACACACACACACACATCTTAAGAAATATTTCAATGATTCATTGAATTCCAATCACTCTGGGCTCAACCTGCAATGGTTTACAAAGTCAAATCTGGAGCCTCCACTGATAGTAAATCGTCTTCTTCCTAAGGGGTACTCTGCTTAGCGGAGTACCCCTTAGGGTACTCTGCTTAGCCCAGTACTCTTTCTCATTCTCGTATCTGACACAAATCTTACTTATAATTCACTATTATACCTCGCGGACGACCCTAGAGTACCAAACCCCCTTAATTTATGTCCCTTTAGTCCCCCCCCCCCTCTTGCCACTTCGGAGGGGGGGAGAGGTGTTAGCTCCGGGGCCCCATCCCTTAGTCACAAGGCATGGGGCTCCTAAGCAAACCTAACCACTGAAAAATATATTTAATTATAAAAGCACGTGGTATACGTGAGATTTCCCGAGGATTAATGCCCATGCGGCCCTGTTTCTGACAAGGCCTTCTGATTAACTGGTCTAGTATTAGAAGCCACTACATGAATTTTGAATCGCAGCCTGGTTGATCAGGTATCCTTTAAAGGTGTTTATAATTACACACAGACATCACAATAGCGTGATGCATCAATGAACAAATCCACAAGGGCCGTGACGAGCATTCGAACCTGCGTCCGAGACGGTACTGTCGATTAAGGCAGCGTCTGGGATGCTCTCGGACGCAGGTTCGAATCCTCGTCACGGCCCTTATGGATTTGTGTTTATAATGTTCCCTCTTAAACGCCTACATAAGTAGGCTAATTCGCCCCTTCATTTAGAGGGGTGCTGGAGTCTCGGGGGCCCCCTTAATCTTTATAGAGCATTTCCTTAGAGTCCAATAGTACTTGTACTGTTCATTGGGTCTACTTTACACACTCCGGCCAACGCCTCCTGGCCTCGCAAATAATAATTTATGGGTACAAATTGAGAACATTTCCCTTTAATATTTTTCCAGGTATAACAAATTATGATGCATCTCTCGCCTGTGCTTCAGGAAATTTGAAAAAAAAAGTTTAATAGGTCCCAATAATTTAGGCGTTTAATCAGATGGATTTACACAGTAAAAGTTCT
>NC_091154.1:36720219-36762719 GCF_040958095.1 Procambarus clarkii | reverse complement strand
CAGGTGTTCCGTTCCGGCCGAGGGTAGGGGGGGGGGAGGGGCGGCGGAGGTGGGGGGGCTAGAGAAAGAAACAGAGAAAGGTGGGGGAGAAAACCAGAAAATAAAGAAAGTTGAAGGTGGAGAGAGTTGGAAACAGAGGTGCAGAAGAAATGGTGGGAGGAGAAGGAGGAAAGGGGGGGGGGATAAGAAACAAGGGAAGGAGGTGGAGGGGAAAGATGGTGGATGATAGGGGGGGGGAAGAGGAGGGGGAGCAGGGAGGCCGGCGCTGCCGCCACGATGTCTGCCGGCACCAAGGACAGCCCGGCGGGCAAGGTCACGAACCGACGGACATACCAGAGGAGTCGGCGAGAGGGCGATAGGGGGATGGGATAGAGGGGGAGGTGGTGGGCAGGGGGGGGGGAAGACGGTGGGCAGGGGGGGGGAGGTAGACGGTGGGCAAGGGGGGGGGGGGTAGACGGTGGGCAGGGGTAAACATAAGCCGGGAATGCAGAGATGGTCGAGTGGGCAGAAGAATTTGCCAGTCAGCGAGGACTCCAGCGAGCGAGGTGGTGCCGGCGGCCTCGGGCGCCCTCATGTTTCCACCTACATGTTGCTCCACTCTGCCATCATGCCCACCTGTTTCCTAAATTCCGCCCACACAGCACCCCGGGGGCCCGGCAGCTTCAGCAGAGGCCCACAAGAAGCCCTAGCAATGCACCCCTTGGGCGCCATCAACAATTAACCCCGTGGAAACCTGAACCCGGAGCAGCACTTACGAAGATAGGTACAATGGGGCGGATAAAGCCAACGCTGACCCCTCAGACGGCTGGCTTGCACGGTAACAGTATAATTCCCGTTGCAGCTGCCAGTGCTGGCTCGCCGAACACTTCCCGTCAGGTTTTAGATGCAATTCCGCTGCAGAATCCCAAACCCGGCCACAATAACACAAAGGTAAGCAAGAAATCGATACCAGGAACTTCAAAGTCGCAAAAATGGAGACAGTTGGCGAGCGCGGCCAATAGAGAGGGGCTCAGCGACCCGCCTTGCATGACGCCCGCTCGCCCTGGAGGAGCACGCCCCTCGCCCCATGCGTGGCAGCAAGCCTAGCCTGCATACCTAGCGCCACCTCGACACACTGCTAACTCATAGTAACATGGATAAGACTTGCCCCACACTAACTGACTGACAGCCTCTGTGCGGACTGACTAAGGTGGAAACTGATGTAACTGTATCATCCGCTGTTACTTTCACGTCCAAGGCCTCCCTTCCTGCTGCCAATCGACAGTTAGGTTATAAGGTCCTAAAGAGTTACCCAATGTTTTCATCCCGAGCTCGCGTCCATATGGCGAGGGATACGTCGACCTGGATGGATAGGAGCTAACTTGCGGATAGGCAACAGAGCCGGTGAACCAGGGTCACGGTGCCACCTGGCACCGCTGATCAGACCAAAGGTAAGATAACTCGTATGCAGGTCCTGTGTTGGCTACAGCCTCGGCGTCGTCCAAGGTCAGTTTATGTCGACTGCATCAGCAGCTACGACACAAGTCATTAGCTACATCGTGTACTTCTGCCGTACGTCAGCGCGCACGTCGTGAACACTACTGCTGCGGGGTCATAACCTCTCATCCCCCCTACCCCCCAGTGTACACCGCAACCCCCCCGATAGGCCAGCACCCCCCACGCCGCCACAAGGAGTTCAACCTGCTGTAGGTCAGACAGGCCTTAATAGCCTGTCCGCCTGCCTCTATGATAATAGCGAGTTCGTGCAGGCTGCGACGGGGGGAGACCACCGAACCAACTGCAGCTGGACATTTTACCTTTCAGGGTGACACAATGTGGAGACTCAGCTGCAGGAGGGGAGGTCACACGCAGGGGAGGGGGGGTAGAGATGTGGGGGGGGGAGCAGGGAGGGGTGCGGGAAGGGGTTTGAGAAACCTGTAAAAGCATGCGGATGTTGCAGGCTGCCAGAGGAGGAGGATGAGAAGGCTAACTACAGGTTGTGTCGGGTAGCCTGCTAATGGTACAATTGTCACGTAGGGGCCAATTGTACCATTGGAACAGAAGGTCTGCAGTTTCCTCCATTCTTAAGTTCTTTTTTAGAAGGCATGAGGGGGAAATTGCAGAAGGAAGAAGGGACTTTTAAGAAACATAGGGAGGAAGGAAGCAAGCGTAGTTTACCTGTAGTCGGTTTCTAGAGTTTTTCTAGTTATGGAGGAAACAAGCCTAGTTAAGGATGAAGCAAGTCAAAGTTATGGATCCCTGCTTGATGGGGTTCTGGGAGTTCTTCTACTCCCCAAACCCGGCCCGAGGTTAGGTTTGACTTATGAGAGCTTGGTCCACCAGGCTGTTGCTTGGAGCGGCCCGCAGGCCCACATATCCACCACAACCTCTGTTTTTTTTCCTATCTATCGGCTTCTCATATCTAGGATGATATTAAATATAATTACAAGGACTTAATGCAGATCTCTCAAATATATATATATATAAAAGCCAGATGTCAATCAACTAATGTACAGGTTCCTGAGCCTACTGGGCTCTATCGTATCTACACTTGAAGCTGTGTATGGAGTCAGCCTCCACCACATCACTTCGTGTGTGTGTGTGTGTGTGTGTGTGTGTGTGTGTGTGTGTGTGTGTGTGTGTGTATGTGTGTGTGTGTGTATGTGTGTGTGTGTGATGGAAGGGTTGCGTGACGCAAAGATTGTGTGACAGAAGTGGTGTTAGACGCAGGGTTATCGATGGAGCACGCATGCGCACGTCAAGTCAATCGTTGTATTTAAGCGTCTACCTGTCCACAATTACCTCTAATGAGGTTGATAATTGTTGCTGCGGGTTGGTTGGTTCTCGACTCCGTTTATTGGCAGCATGACTGTCAGCCGTACTGGGGAGAACCAGCCGTCGTTCTGGTGGGTCCTGTTGAGAGAACGATCGTCGTTCTGGAAGGTCCTGTTGAGAGAACGATCGTCGTTCTGGAAGGTCCTGTTGAGAGAACGATCGTCGTTCTGGAAGGTCCTGTTGAGAGAACGATCGTCGTTCTGGAAGATCCTGTTGAGAGAACGATCGTCGTTCTGGAAGGTCCTGTTGAGAGAACGATCGTCGTTCTGGAAGGTCCTGGTGAGAGAACGATCGTCGTTCTGGAAGGTCCTGTTGAGAGAACGATCGTCGTTCTGGAAGGTCCTGTTGAGAGAACGATCGTCGTTCTGGAAGGTCCTGTTGAAGAACGATCGTCGTTCTGGAAGGTCCTGTTGAAGAACGATCGTCGTTCTGGACGGTCCTGTTGAGAGAACGATCGTCGTTCTGGAAGGTCCTGTTGAGGGAACGGTCGTCGTTCTGGAAGGTCCTGTTGAGAGAACGATCGTCGTTCTGGACGGTCCTGTTGAGGGAACGGTCGTCGTTCTGGAAGGTCCTGTTGAGGGAACGATCGTCGTTCTGGAAGGTCCTGTTGTGAGAACGATCGTCGTTCTGGAAGGTCCTGTTGAGGGAACGATCGTCGTTCTGGAAGGTCCTGTTGTGAGAACGATCGTCGTTCTGGACGGTCCTGTTGTGAGAACGATCGTCGTTCTGGAAGGTCCTGTTGAGAGAACGATCGTAGTTTGGAAGGTCCTGTTGAGAGAACGATCGTCGCTCTGGAAGGTCCTGTTGAAGGAACGATCGTCGTTCTGGAAGGTCCTGTTGAGAGAACGATCGTAGTTTGGAAGGTCCTGTTGAGAGAACGATCGTCGCTCTGGAAGGTCCTGTTGAAGGAACGATCGTCGTTCTGAAAGATCCTATTGAGGGAACGATCGTAGTTTGGAAGGTCATGTTGAGAGAACTATGATTGTTCTGGAAGGTCCAGTTGAGAGAACTATGATCGTTCTTGAAGGTTCAGTTGAGAGAACTATGATCGTTCTGGAAGGTCCAGTTGAGAGAAGGGTCGTCGTTCTGGTCTCTCCCTTAAATTAACATGGGAGGGACGGGGATACACCCGGCAATTGTGCACGTTTCAGGGGAGGGGGTGGAGGAGAGCCGGCAGTGTAAGGCTAATGCAGGCCTTTTAGTGGGAGAGAAGCCTGCAGTGTTTGGACGAAGGCGGCCATTTACAGGCCAGGGACGGAGGGGAAACTGCCTGCAATGTGGAGGCAGGCGCCGTTCAAGAGAGAGAGACAGCCTTCAGTGTTGACCGCTCCAAGCAACAGCCTGGTGGACCAAACTCTCACAAATCAAGCCTGGCCTCGGGCCGGGCTTGGGGGAGTAGAAGAACTCCCAGAACCCCATCATGTAGGACTGTAGCATGGTGTCTATGGGTCGGGATGTATGTAACCTGAGGGAGGGGGAGTGATGTTAGGGCTGGTGCAGGTCGCCAAGGAGCGAGTAACAGAGGGCTGGTGAAGGTCGCTTGGGAAGCGGAGGAAGGTTGGTGCAGGGCGCCTGGGAGGGAGGGAGGGAGGGCTGGTGCAGGACGCCTGGGAGGGAGGGAGGGAGGGAGGGCTGGTGCAGGACGCCTGGGGCAGCTGATGACTCGCTGGGCTTCCCGCAGCGTTGCCGGCTTCTGGAGTGTTGAGGTAGGGTTGGGGGGGAGTGTGGGGTAAGGTTAGGTGAAGGGAGGGTTCATAAAGGGAAAATTAAGGGGGTTAGGGGTTCCCCGGGAAGGGAAGGGTAAGAGAACAAAAGGGAGGAGCACGTCTGTTCTCCAGAAACGTCAATAAGAACCACATTGACTGCTACAGGTGAGCGAGGTGTGGAGCCAGGGGGACACGTCAACAATGGTGCCTCTCCAAATTGACTCGACAACAGCAGGGCCAGAGGCAAACAGTGTCCCATAACCCAGGCTCTGAACCCGAGTCTTCTGGCATACGAGGCGAGTGTGCTAACCACTACAGGAAGATTAATGATATTCCTGTATTACTGCATCATCCCCCCCCCCCACTTCCTACAATGAGATATGACAGCATATTATTATCCGCCATCCTTGACGAGAATATAACCCATATAATTTGTGTAGAATATATCTGCAATTCCTATTATATAAGTATTTATAATTTCTCCCTTTGCTTGTTCACAGATCCTTGCCAACATTTGTCCCTATTGTGGAGTGGGCTTCGCGAGTTAGGAGAAATCTTAGCTTGCTAAGCAAGAGGGGAGGGGGGGCTGAGACGCAGACGCTGGAGCAAACGACGTTCCGGCAAAACAGTGTTCTCACCTAGGACGAGAAAGACTCATAACGCAACAACACAAGAGAACTAAAGTCCCAGGCTCCAGTTCCAGTCACCCCTAACCTCCAGCCGGGGTTAAGATCCTCGCCAGGTGGCAACTAGTTTCTGGACCACCTCCCCCTGAACGGGTCTGCAGCAGGTGCTCCATTTGACCACTAGAAGAGGGACTAAACGTAGCCGAGGTAGATAATCCTGTTTAGAGTGCGGCTGACGTCGTCTACCCGAGCACCTGAGAGGCGACCAGAAACCGGTTGAGAGTGTCTGGCAGTACTCGAGTAACCTGTCTGTCAACCGGGAGCCGGAGTCAACACTTACAAAAAAAGTACTTACAAACCTGTGCATCTTTACTCAATCTTTGGCGGCGTTGTTAACATCTGTTACACACGTTGTGAGCTCCGAAGCACCGGGACGCTCTTTATAACAATAATATTTGATTGGGAAGTTTAAAATGCTCGTCGAGTGTTTAATAAGTGTAAACAAAGCCGGCAAAGATTGAGACAAGATGTACAAGTTCGGAAACATTGAACAAGCACATACGTCAGTGCTTGTTCAATCCTGACCCAGGCACGAGATTCATGAGATAGGTGCCCACATACGAAACCTGTACATCTATCCTCAATCATAGCGATTAGTTTGTAATTATTATACAGTTTATGAGCTCCGAACAACCTTGCAGCGTTTCCAAGCTCATAACCCGTTTAGTAAATACGCACTAAGCCACCACGAGGGAAGATGCACGGGTTTCGCAAGTGGAAATAGAAATGCTTGACAAATACTGGTCCTGGAAGTCCTCCCCCCCCCCTCAGTCCCCGCCCCGAGGCGCAACTTGTGACTGTGTGATGACTGAAGCGTGTCCGAGCGTGACACCCGAGGTCCGAGCGCTGACGCAATCATGCACCCCGCTTGCGTCCACCAGTGACGCAACTTCACTGCTGGTCTTGAAGGTGATGGTGCAGACAACCGCATGGACTACACCTCAGCTGGCTTCCGAGACCTTGGGACCCCCCTCCTTGGAGGGGGGTCCCAACGTCTTTACGTCTTTACTTAACTGTATACGAAGTGCCTCCAATTGTCTGAAACCAGTTGAAGGTAAATTCCTTTCCTGGTAGCGATTAGGTCAATAGCCTGGAGTTTACCTGTGGTTGGCGTCGGAATTTGGCCTCAAGTCCGCTTCCCCTCAGCTTAGTCACACCTCACCCAGCCAACGAGTCGTCTTCTGGCCTCCTGGAGTCCCTCACCAGCCCCATGAAATCAAGGCTAACACACCACCCGATTGTCTCAAAAGCAAATGAAACATAAACGAGTGAGTTTGGGTGGCTATAAACAGGACCTGTCCCACATGAACCCACAAGCCTCCTGCAACGACTTTTACTCTAATGTCTTCATGCACACTTACACCAGCACAGTCCCCCCTGGCGTCACTGTTGTCACGGTTAACAGTACCGACGGGCCACGGCACAGCAGTCACTACCGTTACACCGTCCTAATGGCAAGACGGTAGTTCCCACAGTGCCGTCTTAACAGTGCCGGCTGCCCACGGGGGCCCCCCCTGCTGCCCTGTTGTTCGCGAGAGGTGTCAGGTTAAGAGTGGATAGTCACTACACCTGTCGCTGGGATTCAGCGAGAGGCTTGGGATTCAAATGCCTTTACTAATTATATGTATAACAAATAATTTGTGGGTAGGATACGATACTAGGATACTATTAGGACAAAGCGCAAAGCCATTACGACTATATAGCACTTGGAAGGGGTCAGGGCAAGGATTTGGGATAGAACGGGGAAGAGGGGGGGGAGGGAAGGAATGGTGCCCAATCACTCGGACGGTCGGGGATTGAACGTCGACCTGCGTGAAGCGAGACCGTCGCTCTACCGTCCAGCCCAAGTGGTTATCTTGAGATGATTTCGGGGCTTTAGTGTCCCCGCGGCCCGGTCCTCGACCAGGCCTCCACCCCCAGGAAGCAGCCCGTGACAGCTGACTAACACCCAGGTACCTATTTTACTGCTAGGTAACAGGGGCATAGGGTGAAAGAAACTCTGCCCATTGTTTCTCGCTGGCGCCTGGGATCGAACCCAGGACCACAGGATCACAGCCTCATCATAACCCCCCCCCCCTCTACCTTATCCCACACCCCCAATAAGTAAACACAGTAAATATCACCATTGGACATATCTGGCAGGTAATCAGAGACCAATAAATCGTCAACAGCTACCTGAGCCTAAGAGGAGGAGGAGGAGGAAACTGGAAGAGAAGAGAGTATATTATTAGCAAGACAAGACACACCACACACACGACAAGGATGAACGCAAGTCTGAGTTACCGCCACCACCACCACAACCACCACCACCTGTTGGTGGCGCTGCGGTCGCTGCCAGGCACATCACACACATGCCTTGGATACCTTCGCTAGGCGCCCACCACACCACAGTCGCCACCACTACATATCCACTACACTATCCAGATGGGAAAAAATTTCCTCAGGAAGGATTGGTGGTTGGGGAGGGGAGAGAGAGGGGGAGGGGAGAGAGAGGGGAAGGGGGGGAAAGATTGACCTTTCCTACCTCCGTCAGTACCACTACACACCATAAAGAAAACTAACATGCAGAAACTGCAAGCAGTACAAAATAAGGCGCTAAGGAGAGCAGCAAAACACCGTTCACCATATGATCAGACAATCCGAGGAGCTCCACGAACTCCTGAACATACAGCCACTAAACATCAGACTGCAGCACCAAGCCATCAGGGTATGGAAGACCATCGAAATGTTAGAGGACCCAATGTTTGAAAGATTGCTCCAAGATGAGACGCCCCGCTCCCACAGCTGGTGGCCCAAGAGCCTCGATTCTCTGGACGAAAACCCCGCCCCACAGTATATAATCCCCAGATGAGTCATATATGTGTATATATGAACAGTTCATATATGTGTATGTATGAACAACTCGATAAATAATAATATGTATGAACAACTCGATAAATAATAACAATAAAATAAAGAGCCTTAAACAGAACAACATGTGTGGAAGCATCGGAGTGTGTATATATGAATGCCACATAGTATTTATCTATGGACATCCATATATGGTGAAACACATGTGAAGAACCTCTCACACACTCACAGCTCCCTGACAAGAGGGAGCCAGCTTAGCTTAGCTGCCAACACCCACACATCGTGTCAGCAAGGCGGACAGCCCGCCTGCTTTCATACCTCTCACTGTATTTCCCACTTCTATACTTCCCTTCACCTATGCCTCTCCTTCCTCTTTACTCAAAAAAAAAACTCCGTCAAGGTCACTAGACGTAGTGACCCTAAAGGTCACTAGAGGTGGTGACCCGCGGGTTGATCCTCAGTCACCATTTCACCTACTAACCGGTGTTGTCACCATCACAATCAACATCACCACTAAAGCCACAACACCACCATCACTGCCCTTTAAACACCACCACCACTCTCACCAACACTGCCATATACCACTATATAACAACTTGTTATATGTTGTTTTGTTATATGCCAAATCGAGAACAGGCAACAGTAAGGGACACGGAGGTTGAGCAACAGAGCCTAATGTAAAGAGGTGTAGGTAGTAGATCACGTCTCATAACGACACGTTGGAAAACCGGAATGGTAATATACATCGAAGTTAATAAACTAAACTGATCAAACAAGGTGTTGGGAAGGTGGGGAAGAAAACTAGTTAAAAAGGGGGCCATGAAAACAGCAACCCGTCTTCGACTCCATTCCATCCAGCGGTCGACCCCACAGACGCATTCCTAAATTTTTTACATGTTGTTCATTCAAAACGGGAATTTTCTCAAATATAAATTAATATTATAATATATTAGCATATTGTGCATATATAGGCATAGGTTAGGTTAGGTGTTTAGGTTCTGTTGGCGATTATTTGTATTTGTAGTACGTGGGTGAAGCATTTATAGCGTTGTGGTTCGAACAAAATTCGTCAGTGAAGCACTTGTTCCGGAAGTGTTCGAACGAAATCAGTTGTGAGTCGTGTGTAAACCGCTTTTCATTCATAAACAGGGGGTTTGGCGGGTGGATGGAATCACTTTTGGGTCTTTGTTTGGAAAACGGGCTGGGAAACTGGGTGGGTGGGTGAGTGAGTGAGTGAGTCGAGTCGAGTCGAGTCGAGTCGAGTCGAGTCGAGTCGAGTCGAGTCGAGTCGAGTCGAGTCGAGTCGAGGTGAGATGAGGTGAGGTGTAGGTGTAGGTGGCCAGGAAGGTGTGTGGTGAGGAGGACGCCGAGACAGTGTGAAGGCCCGTCTCAACTTATTGCAAGTACCAATTCCTTTTACAGCACCGCCTGGAGTGCCTGTAGGGTATCTAGCAGGTCTATTTTGATTACCACGTCATAAAGAAGTACCGAGACCAACCATTAACCTCCACTCTGTCACTCCCCAATAATATATACCTTCAATAATGACATAAAAATACATAAATTCTATAACTATCTTGATTCAAATAAATGTCTAGTAAAGGAAAGAAGTGTCAGGCAAGCAGGTGTGAAGTGATACAGGTGTATAAGTGTAAGAAGCAGTAGGGTGGTGTTAAACCATCACAACCACCACCACTCTCACCACTAACATCAGTCCTCTACCACCACCCCACCACCACTATCAACAACACCACCACTATCCCACAGAAAGATCACCAAATAGGAAAACGTTGCTGTGTAAAAGAAGTGAGTTTGGGGTTGTGTTATTTTTCACTGGAGAGGGGTGAGATGGGAGGCAGATATTCGAGTTATCTTGCAACAGAGCGCAGGCCGGCTGACAGTGCGTTGCTTTGCAATAGAGGGACCCTAGTTGGAACCGAGTTATTTTGCAAGAGAGCGTTCGACTGGGAGTGAGCTGTCCAGCAATTGGGGGTTGTGGTCTGGCGTGGGGGGTTGTGGGTCTGGCGTGGGGGGGTTGTGGGTCTGAGAGAGAGAGAGAGAGAGAGAGAGAGAGAGAGAGAGAGAGAGAGAAAGAGAGAGAGAGAGAGACCTCCTCTCACACCATGAAGAAATAATAACTCTGTCACATGATCACACAAGATGGGAGCCCCCGGGTCAGCGACACCAATACCAGCCCGAGGTTCTGGGTGACAAGCTATTTACACTATGTTTCCCCGGAGAGTGGTAGGCGCCACGCCGCACCAGCACACACCACCACAACCACACCACACAACCACACCACACACCACCACAGCACCACCACACACCATAATTCCACAAACATCATAACACCATGTGCTAGTGACCCCTAAAACAGGACGATAGATCCCTTTCTTATCTATCTCTAGGCTTTAAAAACAAATAACCATTTTGTCTCTGAAGAAATAATCCTAACTCACAACACAAATACACTTTTAGATAATAGGATCTGGCGGTGTGTACAATATTTCCCGATAAACAGTTAAACAGAATCTCGCCCCATTTAAACTTCAGCCATAAGAACACAAAAATAAAAATCCATGAGTATTTCCTCACGTATACACACACACACACACACACACACACACACACACACACACACACACACACACACACACACATACACACACACACACACACACACACACACACACACACACACACACACACACACACACACACACACACACACACACACACACATGTGGCTCAGGAATCTGTACACCTGTTGATTGACGGTTGAGAGGCGGGACCAAAGAGCCAGAGCTCAACCCCCGCAAACACAACTAGGTGAGTACAACTAGGTGAGTACACATACACACACACACACACACACACACACACACACACACACACACATACACACACCGGTAGATAAAGACAGGCTATTTAACACAAGGGGCACACGCACTAGGGGACACAGGTGGAAACTGAGTGCCCAAATGAGCCACAGAGATATTAGAAAGATTTTTTTTTGTATCAGAGTGGTTGACAAATGGAATGCATTAGGGCAGTGATGTGGTGGAGGCTGACTCCATACACAGTTTCAAGTGTAGATATGATAGAGCCCAGTAGGCTCAGGAACCTGTACACCTGTTGATTGACAGTTGAGAGTCGGGACCAAAGAGCCCAGTAGAGCTCAACCCCCGCAAGCACAAATAGGTGAAAACACACACAAACGCGTTGTCCATCGGTCTGGACACTGTCAACACTACACATTTCTTGGGCAATAACGTGAGCGTTCAAAACATGAGCAGCAGTAGCAGCAGCAGCAGAGGCAGTCTCAGCAGTCTCAGGAACTGGGACAGTTGCCGTGGTTAAGATGAAGGCTTGCCTTACAAGAGTACTCTCAGTACTCTCCACCACCATACAATATTAATGTTGGAATTACTGGAGCTGGTTAAGTCATCGAGGGCCACGGAGGGGGTTTTCTCCTCTTAGAACACACTTCGCCAATCGTTTAATATCCGGATTCTCAAATTACTGGTGGGAGGACAGGGACGTGAACAGCGAGGGGACGGTGCTCTATCGTCCTACCCAGGGTTCGATCCTGTGTCTTCTCCCATGCGAAGTGAACGGAAGGGAATTATGAGGGGGGGGGGAGGAGAAAGCGCCAAGCCATTATGACTACATAGCACTGGGAAGGGGTCAGGATAAAGGTTTGCGATGAGACGAAGGAAATGGAATGGTGCCCAACCACTTGGACGGTCGGGAATTGAACGTCGACCTGCATGAAGCGAGACCGTCGCTCTACCGTCCAGCCCAAGTGGTTGGGTGACTGAGGGCGCCAACGACTCTACACCAAAGGGTACATCTACAAAGTCAAAGATAACATAATTCTGATCTTACTTGTGGTCAGTTTTGAATAATTCTGCTTCCCCAGCCCCGTCAGAGACCAGTCTTCCAAGGGCGTAGCTTGATCAACGAGATTATTGGTGGTGGCGGTCCGCTGATACGGCACGTGCTGCAGGAGCTTACTGCACACTCAAGACACGACACCCCAGTGTAACGCACCTCGCACAATACCCCTTTGTTGTGAATTGTGTGGTGTGCACGAGCGGTGTGACCAACCACTCAACTTCACTCACTCGACCAGCGAGTGAGTAACAAACTAACGACTTGCTGTACGCACCAGTGAGTAAATGTTGGCATGAGTATACATGTGTCAGGAAGCAACAGCCAAGTTGACCATTTATGGCGCAACGGGAGAAGGGAAGGGGAAGGGAACTATCAGGGAGAAAGCGCCAAGCCATTACAACTATATTGCACTGGGAAGGGGTCAGGATAAGGATTTTGGGATGGGACGGGGGGAAGGAATGGCACCCAACCACTTGGACGGTCGGGGATTGAACGCCGACCTGCAAGAAGCGAGACCGTCGCTCTACCGTCCGACCCAAGTGGTTGGGGAGAAGCAACAACAGGCATGTTGGTCACTCATGATGCAAGGTCATCCGCGTGGCTGACTGTCCGAGACTACGAGAGAGAGAGAGAGAGAGAGAGAGAGAGAGAGAGAGAGAGAGAGAGAGAGAGAGAGAGAGAGAGAGAGAGAGAGAGAGAGAGAGAGAGAGAGAGAGGGGCAGGCAGACAGACAGAGAGACAGACAGAGACAGACACCCGAGCACCAACAGATACCCCTTCTCACACATATATATACAACAAAAATGTTCAATTTTCGTAAAGTTAGGATACGTTGGTTTAAAAGAGTAGCGGCGACGTAGAGAGGTGAGTACTTGTCTCAAGTCTTGCAGCCCAACTCCAATGTTTGTGGTGTAGTCCGCGGGAGAACACGCCAGAGAGGCGCTGCTGGTACGCTTCTGTTTGTAAACAAACCGAGGTCCTCGTAGAGGGGTGTGACTGGGGATGAATGAACATTTGGCTGACAGCCTCTGGCTGAAAACAGGACCGTTGTTACACGTGCATTTGGTGCTGCATCCCCTGTAAAACGGGCCAGTACACGTATTCTTATAACCACGTGTTTACCTGGCGTCGGTTTCCAGAGTTCTACTGTGTAACAAATTATGTGTACACCAAACTGTATTTACTAAACTACGTGTATGCAAACATAATTGTACACTATGTGTATATTAAACGTGTACCAAGCAACGTGTATACCAAGCTTCGTGTATACCACTATGTATATACCACGGTACGTGATAGTAGAATACAAAACCGAAACTACGAATCGATGATAAACTATGATCATCCTTGACAGCCTGGTTGACCAGACCACCAGCCAGGAGGCCTCTGGTCACAGGGCCGGGCCGCGGGGACATTGATCCCCGGAACACCCTCAACGTAAACTCCAGACTAACCTCAGTTCGAACCCATTGTAACGGACCTTGACGTTGTGTGTGGTCTGGTCAATATAATCGGTGTTAATTCCTTTTCCTTCATTTGCACAATGCAGTCACGAGAAATCCAGTCGTATCTCTCCTTTCTTCTCCACCTTCTCAGGGTCCGGTGCTTTTACGCTCTCAGTATATCTTCACTGGGATGATTGCTAATGCTTGGTCATCACACTCCATGTTTGTCGGATAATTAAGGTGCAGCTGACAGGTACGCGGGGAATGAAGCGATCGGCAGGAAATACAGTACCACTAATTCCAGGGAGATTTGTACGTAATTCTTTTATTTATAGAAATAATAGATATTTCCGAGTGATAGTAGAAACTCTCACGACTTTGTTAACGGTCCAGGATGGACCGAGGGTAAGGGGTCCAGGATGGACCGAGGGTAAGGGTCCAGGATGGACCGAGGGTAAGGGGTTTTGGACGGAACGAGGATAAGGATACTGAAGGGACCGAAACGTCGTCCACTTCCTGTCATATGTGTGGGGTTGGGTTTTTAACACTTATTCTGTGCTATCAACATATTCCAAGTTTGTCCACAGACGGCAGATGCGAACAAGAATAAAAGAATGGAACTACTCACTATTAAGACATCGGTTAGTAAAAAGTGTAAGGCTGGCAAGCGATGGCGACCTTGACGGAGCAGTAGTCAATACTACACAACAATAAGAGCCTTGTACCATACCTGAGTCATCGCAGTGATGTGTGATGACTTTACTAAAAATCTTCTTCATTCTCGTCCGTCTGAGGTAGCTGAGAGCGTCGTCCACCTGTCCAGACTCCGCTATACTCTCTCTGGGTCCCACTACACAGAGTATAATGCACTTAAACAGTCCATCACCACCACCAGCTGATCCAACACCGTCGCATATAGAGCTAATAGCTCTCGCCACAGTAATTGCAGGCTTCTTGTTATTAGGCGAACGAGCTAAATATTTGTATTGTGACCCTCGCGTTATCCTCGTTTCGTATCGTCGTGGCCCGAGGCGAACATTTCTTTGTTTACGTCGGTTTTCTCACGGCGGGACTCGCCCGGGTCACGGCCTCACAGAAAACGGCATGTAGCACCGACACCCACAACTATTATTTTTAATTAGTTTTCTTATAAACGGCACTAATGCCGCCTTCCCCCGATGCCAGGGTGCACAACACAAACATACAGTGTCCAGATCTCCACCAAACACCACTAAAAATATCAGATTATATCAGAGCAGGGCTCCGCCCCTCCCCCTCTACCACCCTCACTAGTATCACTTTCCTGGTCAGGTTAGGTTCGGACGCATACTGGAAAACTATGGAATATACTCGGAAAAAAACATGAGAAAAAAGGTGCTTGGGGGGGCGGTAAGGCACTAGAGAAGACCTCACAATCCCTACACCCGGAGCTCCTTGTCCGACGCCCTGCACGCAATTAGCACCAATTATAGTTAATAAAATTCTCACAGAACAGACGCTGCGCCGGCCAACGCCCGCCCCCTTCCACGGTGAAATTTGGACTGAGCTTTGGTCGTGTCGTTTGGAGGTGGTGGTGGTTGTGGGCCGGAGTGGCTGGCTTCGGGGGTAGAGGAGGGGGGAGAAGGGAACGCACTAGGGAAGGTGGGGGAGGACGCAGGATTATGTGTATATATGTGTGTGTGTGTGTGTGCTCACCTAGATGTATTGGCGGGAGATGAGCTACGGCTCTTGGGGTCCAGCCTCTCGACTCTTAATCGACTGGTGCATAAGTTTCAGAGCCTATTGAGCTGTGTATTCACCTAGTTGTGTTTGCGGGGGTTGAGCTTTGCTCTTTCGGCCCGCCTCTCATCTGTCAAACTGTGTGTGTGTGTGTGTGTACTCACCTAGTGGATACACACCTAGGTGAGTACACACACACACACACACACACACCTAGTGTGTGTGTGTTAGGTTGGAGGAGATATAGGGAAAGGGAAGTGAGTTATCAGCTGTCAGTACTTCCCAATTTTCTACATATTTAGCAGGTTCAAGGCAGCGACTTCGGGCTTCAGGTTGCTTATTGGCCCCCGCTCAGGTTCCTTACATCGAGGTTGAGAACCAGGAGTGCGGTCATAGTAAGGGAGGGAGGGAGGGAGAGAGAGAGGGAGAGAGGGAGGGATACTACGCTCCTCTCTCTCTCTCCCTCCCTCCCTCCCTCCCTCTCTCTCTTACCCACACCCCCCTCCCCCCCTCGACCCGCCCACCCCCACTGCCACCTGCCCATGCCAGAGCGCCCATACACCCACACCATCAGCGCCGCCCATAACACCCACCCATGCGTAGGTTGTGGCTCAGGGGGGGGGGGGGATACGCCGGCGTATGGGGCGACGCACGTCTGCCGTCTACTGCACTGGGATCAATAATGCCGGGGGGGGGGGATATATAATAACACCTGCATATTGGCAGGTGTAAAATGACAGGTTTGTTATCAGATATGCAAAGCCAGGTGTGTAATCACAACTCTCAGACAAAGTTAACGAGATACCTACTCCCCCCCCCCCCCGACGCACACCTGAAACTCTCCTGCTGGTACCATGGTACCATACCTGTTTAAACACATCTGAATGTTGGTGTACCTTATCTGTGTGTGTACCTGCATGCATATCTTCCTGAGGTTATCATGAGATGATTTCGGGGCTTAGCGTCCCCGCGGCCCGGTCCTCGACCAGCCCTCCAGGAAGCAGCCCGTAGCAGCTAACTCCCCAGGTACCTATTTACTGTTAGGTAACAGGGACATCCGGGTGAAAGAACACTTTTTGCCCATTTGTCTCCGCCTCCACCGGGGATCGAACCCGGAACCTCAGGACTCCGAATCCGAAGCGCTGTCCATTAAGCTATCAGGCGCCTCTACTATCTACTGCACCTGTACCAATGTTCTTCGCGTGGTCAACGTTATGTAGACTGTGGGCATATATATATATATATATATATATATATATATATATATATATATATATATATATATATATATATATATATATATATATATATATATATATCGTATACACGTAACTGGATCAGGTTACTATGACAGATTGGAATTTTCCAATACCGGCCGTTGTTGATGTTCCTGTTACTGGGAGTGTTCCTGTTGCTACTGCTGTTGCTGCTTGTAGTGGTGTTACGTATGCTGCTGCTGCTGCTACAATTGTTACTGCTTCTAGTGATGCTGCTACTGATGCTGCTGCAATTGTCGCTGTTACAAGGGATGTTACTGCTGTTACAGCTTCTAGTGGTGCAGCTGTTGACAAACGTATTGTTTAGTAGTAGTAGTATTTACCACTATAATGCTACCAGTATTATGAAGCCCTCTCGTGCCGCCGTCTCTACAGGGCCAGCTGCTGCTCTACTAGCTGTTGCCTCTACGTCAACAGCAACTATGTCAACGCCCCTTGAGACGACTGTTATCATTATTGATATTTTAATAGCTATCATGGAGCACTTTACTGCGCCAACGCTCTATTATCTTTATTGTTGTGGGTTAACTACACTATTTCAATGGTGTTCGAGTCTCCCTCTTGTGGTGCTCAGGTCCCTCTTGTGGTGCTCAGGTCTCTTTTATGGTGCTCAGATCCCTCTTGTGGTGCTCAGGTCTCTTTTATGGTGCTCAGATCCCTCTTGTGGTGCTCAGGTCCCTCTTGTGGTGCTCAGGTCTCTCTTGTGGTGCTCAGGTCTCTCTTGTGGTGCTCAGGTCCCTCTTGTGGTGCTCAGGTCCCTCTGGTGGTGCTCAGGGTCCCTCTTGTGGTGCTCAGGTCCCCTCTTGTGGTGCTCAGGTCCCCTCTTGTGGTGCTCAGGTCTCTCATGTGGCCCTCAGGTCCCTCTTGTGGTGCTCAGGTCCCTCTTGTGGTGCTCAGGTCCCTCTTGTGGTGCTCAGGTCCCTCTTGTGGTGCTCAGGTCCCTCTCGTGGTGCTCAGGTCCCTCTCGTGGTGCTCAGGTCCCTCTCGTGGTGCTCAGGTCCCTCTTGTAATGCACCATAATAAGTCATAAGCTATTCTTGTCTTGCACAGACGTCAAATAAATTGGTTCGAACCCCGAAGAAGCCATTAGAGTCCCGTTGGAGAAGGAGGGAATGTTCCTAATGATGTATAATACATCAGAGTAATGATAAAAATACATCATACAACAGGGGTAACACAACAGACAGAAGGCAATCAGAAGAGGATACATTAGGAGAGATGGCCGTTATCAATTTCAATAATGCTTGGTAACGCTGGTGGAGTTGTAACATGTAGCAGTGCTTGGCAACTTATGGTGTGGCAGCGTGACGTGACACAGAGGTGTCAAGAGAGTGCCACAAGACGTGACACTGTGCCACAAGACGTGACACTGTGCCACAAGACGTGACACTGTGCCACAAGACGTGACACTGTGCCACAAGACGTGACACTGTGCCACAAGGCGTGACACTGTGCCACAAGGCGTGACACTGTGCCACAAGACGTGACACTGCGCCACAAGACGTGACACTGTGTCACAAGGCGTGACACTGCGCCACAAGGCGTGACACTGTGCCACAAGGCGTGACACTGTGCCACAAGGCGTGACACTGCGTCACAAGGCGTGACACTGCGCCACAAGGCGTGACACTGTGCCACAACCCGTGACACTGTGCCATTGGTGTCCTACACGAGCAGTGGGGTGTGTCATGTGCCTGTGCTTGACAGGGGGGAAAGGGAGAGAAGGGTAAGGGGAGATAACACGAGGGAAGGTAGAGAATGTGAAAGAAGTGGGGGGAAGGGAGAAGGGAAGAGTGTGTGTGTGGAGGGGTTGAGGGAGGGGGAAATGAGGGAAGAGGGGTGGGAAGGATTAGTGTTGTGGGGTGGGGGGGGGTTAGGGGATGTAGTTGAGTGTGGATGATGATGGAAGAGAGATTACCTCTCACCATCCTCTCATCATCCGAATGATAGGAGAGTGGGAAGGGGGGGGGGGCAGTGTGGGAGGGTAGGCAAAGATGAGGGGGGAGGAGGTGTGAGGGAGAATACATTGTGTGCCTGGGGAGAGAACTGAGAGGTCAAATTGAAATTGAACTGAAATTTAAATAGGTTTATTGAGGTATAAATACACACAACGGGATGAGGTAGCTCAAGCTATTCTCACCCCATTCAGAACGTGTTTATATAATATAATATATATATATATATATATATATATACATACACATATATAAACACGGCCACACACAAGCACACACCGCTACATCTAACAAACACTGTCACGAACATACACTACCAGCCATGACAAACACCGCAGGCACACTTCCAAAACTCGACAAAAAGCGAAGAGGTTAAGAGGAGGAGGAAGAGAAAAAATGGGAAGTAGTAGGAGTAATAATAATAGCAGCAACAGCATTACCAGAAGCAATAGTAGCATTAGCAACAACAGCAGCAATAACAGCAACAGAAACAGCAGCATCAGTAGCAGCAGCATCAGTCAGACACACACCTCAATATACAAGCCCAGGAGCTGGAGCTTGTCTTCCTTAAACATTCCGTTGTTTCTTTTCGCCCATTTAAAGATATGGATTACATTATTTTGGAGGTTTGTTGTGGCCTCAATATTGTCTTCTCTCATAAAAAAACTCCTGGTGTCCGCCCCCCCGGCGTCATCTACAAAATATTATACAGTACTACACTCTATGTTCTTGCTCTTACCATTAACCCATCCAAGCGTACCAGCGTAAATGGTACCAGCTCGCGCCGGTATGTCAATGAGACCTGTATCGCACGGGTGTAAACAGATCCTGTTTACACCTGGGTTTATGCAGGACCTGCCTAGCATGGACCAGCATGATGGCGGCAGTGATCAGCAAACCATGAAGCAAACGACAGACCGCCAACATATAAAAACAAAACAATTCTAATACCATACATCTACACCGCACGGTGGGGGACCCCCGTGGAAAACAAACACCCAGCACGAAGTCAATCACAGCCCCCCCTCTCGGCGTGCCAAGGCCACACGGGTCGCTCCACCATACCGTTTCTTATTCCCCTCGTAACTAAACAAGAAAAACTGTATACGGGCCCCTGCCATAACCTAACCAATACCCAATATCCAGCGCCTGGGCTTCCCCGCCTACCAGAAAAAAAACACGCGTCGAAGGCAACTCATAACGCCGACAGAGCCTTGAGCTAGCCTCGGTTCGCACGGGTCTGTGGGGGTGAGGGCAGGCCCCAGTCTACTACAGTCTTCTGGGGGAGTTATACAGTCCAAGACACCTGCGGGGGAAGAGTCACCGCAAGGTCGTCACAGCTGTATGAGAGCCGCGCTTCCCTCTCTCTCCCCCTCTTCCCCCATTCCCATGGGGGTTAAATGGAGGTGTGTGAGATTTATGGTAAGAGGTGGATGGATGCAGAGTGATGTAAATGGAGGGACCGGGATGGAGAGGGGTGGTAATATGTGAGGACGAAGAAAGGGGTATGGAGACGCACCAGAAACAGTTGACAAGGTAACTGAGGTAAGGACGCTAGAAGAACAAAGCAGTGAATCTGTTCGCTGGTACAATGCGGTTGCAGCTGGCAATCCCAATCATTATGGACGAAGAGGAGGTGGCCGCGGGAGAGAATCAGTAATAGCAAGAATTCGCCTTGGAAACAAATATTTATGGAGACTTGGGATGGAAACAACAGCTGAGCAGCGAAGCTGCAGAATCTATGGTGAGAGGGGCCTCGTAGCCTGGTGGATAGCGCGCAGGACTCGTAATTCTGTGGCGCGGGTTCGATTCCCGCACGAGGCAGAAACAAATGGGCAAAGTTTCTTTCACCCTGAATGCCGCTGTTACCTAGCAGTAAATAGGTACCTGGGAGTTAGTCAGCTGTCACGGGCTGCTTCCTGGGGGTGGAGGCCTGGTCGAGGACCGGGCCGCGGGGACACTAAAAAGCCCCGAAATCATCTCAAGATAACCTCAAGATAAGAGTGTCGGACACCGCCTTGACCACTACTTGAGACAATGTGAACATCTAAGAGACATCAGAAATATGTGTAGCATAATAAATCCCACATTGTTTGAGTTAGGAAAATACTATCTCTCAAATATAAATACTGTTCTCAAGAGATTCCCCCATTTTGCACCCTCAAGATAACGTAAATTTTTAAGGGTTGACAAATGTTAATCTTCTTGTTCTATAGAAGTTTGTTTGATTTAGTTAGAGTTCTTGTTTGATTTAGAAACTGTACTTGTGGTCGATCTCGAACCCAATGATGTGAATTTTGTAACTAGCTCATCAAGATTGTAACTTGCTTAGCTAAATGAATTGTGGGGTTCAGTCCCTGAGCCCATTATGTGCCTCTGTAACCCTTTCCACTACCGCCCACAAGATGGGTATGGGGTGCATAATAAATAAACTAAACTAACTCTTGTTTGATAAGCTGTTCAGTTGAGACAGTTCAGCAAGTCCCAGCTGTGTCTGGGTACAAGTGACCGGATGAACAACCCAGCGGGTTTTCTTCCTATTGGGGAGTGTTGTACATGCTGCTATGGCGGTGTGTCCACTCACAGGATGAGCGGCGCTGCCCAATAAAGTCACCCCTCGGGGGCAAAATTAAAAAAAAATAGAGAATGGGGCAAAAATAAGCCGTGAAAAGGCAGAAGGAAGGAAGGAAGGAAGGAAGGAAGGAAGGAAGGAAGGAAGGAAGGAAGGAAGGAAGGAAGGAAGGAAGGAAGTAAGAGTGGCTAGGAAGATGGAGCGGAAAGTGAGAGACAATGAAGGGCAAGCGAGGGAGGCGTGGATGGGACAGAGGGCATGAGGTAGAGGGAGAGGGCATCTGGTAGAGGGAAAGGGCGTGCGGGCGTGTCCTCCCTCTTGTGTGGTGGGACAACACCCTCTTCCCCCGCCGCCGCCAGGGGGTTGTAAACACGGCCCGGGTCTAGGTACTAGGGAGGTGGTGGACCCTAGCTGCCATATATGGACCCTGATGTGGAGAGGAGGTGCTCAGGGCCCGGGAGGAGGAGGAGGGGCGGTGAATTCCAGTGAGGGGTGTTGGCGGTCTTGAAAGGGAAGGGGGGGGGGGGGCATGTCCGGAGATGAGATGGGGTGCTTGGAGGATAATTGGGATGCCTGGAGACGCGGTGGGGGTGGGCGAAGAACGCGTGTTAAGATTTAGAAGCTTAGAGGTGGTCTTGGAGAGCTGAGGTTTTCTCCAATACTTTAAAAGTACTGAAACATGTTTCTGTTTTTTGTTCACTTTTATTTATTCATGTGTGCATATTTTACAGGAATATTTAAAAGGGGTATCAGGTATCAACCAGGTATCAACCAGAGTACAGGAATACAGGACAGGACTTACTATTTACAGGAATAAGTATTAGACTTGAGCGATCTTTTGAGACAAAGTTCCGGTTGAATCTGACAGTGATATTGTAATCTAATTTTGAAAGTAGTTCCTTAGTTATTGGAATTACAATTCAATAAGTAATTGCTGAGGGAATGTCAATTTGGTCAAGAATATTTTGTTTGTTTGTATAGCCTTATAGACCCTCACTTTCACAAGCCTGAGATAGAGGCCCTGATAACTGAGTGGAGAGCGCTTCGGATTCGTAGTCCTGAGGTTCCGGGTTCGATCCCCCGGTGGAGGCGGAAACAAATAGACAGAGTTTCTTTCACCCTGATGCCCATGTTACCTAGCAGTAAATAGGTACCTGGGAGTTAGACAGCTGCTACGGGCAACTTCCTGGGTGTGTGTAACGAAAAGGAGCCCTGGTCAAGGACCGGGCCGCGGGATCGCTTTAAGCCCCGATATCATCTCAAGATAACTTCAAGATAGCCTAGTGGCAGTATTTGTTATCCGTCCTCCTGTGATGGCGTCTGTACTGAAGGTGAAGTAGCCTTTACCAGGCAACTGATCGGCCGTTATCTTGAGGTTATCTTGAGATGATTTCAGGGCTTTTTTTTAGTGTCCCCGCGGCCCGGTCCTCGACCAGGCCTCCACCCCCAGGAAGCAGCCCGTGACAGCTGACTAACACCCAGGTACCTATTTACTGCTAGGTAACAGGGGCATAGGGTGAAAGAAACTCTGCCCATTGTTTCTCGCCGGCGCCTGGGATCGAACCCAGGACCACAGGATCACAAGTCCAGCGTGCTGTCCACTCGGCCGACCGGCTCCCAACAGTTGGGTGTTCACGTAGGAATGCAGACGATCAGTCACAACATCTACGGGCTCACCATAGCCCGTGCTATTTGGAACTTGTTCCAAGTAGCGAATCTTAAACAACAACAACAATAGTCACAATATCGTGCCTGAAGATATGGTGACCAAACCACACATCACAAGATGGAGAGACGACGACGTTTCGGTCCGTCTGGACCATTATCAAGTTGTAAGTGGTTTTATAATGGTCCAGGACGGACCGAAACGTCGTCGTCTCTCCATCTTGTGATGTGTGGTCTGGTCTTCACGTAGTAATCCCTGTTTTCTTCTTTAATCCCGTTTTCTTCTTTAATCCCCCGTTGTCTTCTTTAATCCCGTTTTCTTCTTTAATCCCCTGTTTTCTTCTTTAATCCCGTTTTCTTCTTTAATCCCCCGTTGTCTTCTTTAATCCCGTTTTCTTCTTTAATCCCCTGTTTTCTTCTTTAATCCCGTTTTCTTCTTTAATCCCCTGTTTTCTTCTTTAATCTCGTTTTCTTCTTTTTTACTTCTTCACAGCTGACGGTTGTTGACCTGGCTGCTGAGTCTGGCTATTGTTAAAACAGAAACCACGTACGAAACTCCGTCAAATCATAACATTAAACGAAAAGGCTAATTTAAAGTCTGCCCGAAACGCTGCGCGTACTAGTGGCTTTACAAGAATGTAAACACATCATGCTATGTACTCTCATAAACCCAATGTAACTTCTTGTATACATAAATAAATAAATAAATAAATATAGGATTTGGGTACTCATGTCGGAAGACCTTACCTTTAAAGAACACAATAAAGTAGCCGTCACAACTGCAAGAAAAATGACAGGTTGGATAACAAGAACCTTTCACACTAGAGGTGCTATACCGATGATGATATTCTTCAAGACGCTTGTGCTCTCTAGAGTGGAGTACTGCTGCACAATGACAGCCCCTTTCAAAGCTGGAGAAATTGCTGACCTGGAGAGTGTGCAGAGACCCTTTACTGCTAGAATCTACTCAGTAAAACATCTAAACTATTGGGACAAATTAAAGAGCCTAAATCTGTATTCTTTTGAGCGCAGGCAGGAGAGATACATAATAATTTACACGTGGAAAATAGTAGAGGGGCTGATCCCAAACCTGCACACAGAAATAACATCACATGAGACCAGAAGACATGGCAGGATGTGCAGAATACTCCCGTTGAAGAGCAGAGGTGCAACAGGTACTCTGAGAGAGAACTCTGTCAACATCAGAGGCCCGAGACCGTTCAACACGCTTCCACTACACATAAGGGGCATAACTGGCCGACCCCCTCACAGTGTTCAAGAGCGAACTCGATAAGCACCTTCAAAGGATACCTGATCAACCAGGCTGTGACTCATACGTCAGGCTGCGAGCAGCCGCGTCCAACAGCCTGGTTGATCAGTCCATCAACCAGGAGGCCTGGTCGAGGACCGGACCGCGGGGACGCTAAGCCCCGAAATCATCTCAAGGTAACCTCAAGGTAACCCCCTTTTTACATCCTAGTGTCCCCCCTCCCCCCCCCCCCCCCAGCCCTCCACCTACCTGGCTGTGGTATGCTATTTACTGTCTATATATCGCCATGTTAAATTCCCTCACGCTCCACTACCTCTTGCGGGATGGATGGCATTCTTCAGTGTGTGTGTGTGTGTGTGTGTGTGTGTGTGTGTGTGTGTGTGTGTGTGTGTGTGTGTGTGTGTGTCACAGCACCTAACATGAGAGTAGTGCACGTCACATAAGCAGGCAGGAATAACGTGCAAGGAGCTACAGTAGCTAAAGGATACACTAAGGAACATAAGACAGTGTCCCAGACAGAGAAGTCACTGGAGATGTATTGATTGATCTGACAATGATCCCATCTGACGAAGTTCAAATCACCGTGCGGAGCCGGAAGATATTCAACGGTATGACACCAGAGCTGAGAGGCATGAGTTACGAGGAAAGACTAAAGGAATTAAACAACATTATCAACGAAAGAGGTGACCAACAGGGCTGACATGATCACCGCATAACTACTCCGGGAATGAACATGGCAGACAAGGACAGACTATTAGAAAATAGGTGGACAAGGCTAAGACACTGCATGTATCTTATACAGGTACCTACATTTTTCAGTGTCATAATGAATAAAAGGAAACGTACTAAGAAGCTGTGTGGCGGAGCCAGAGTACCAAGTGATGTGGTCGAGCCAAAACTATATACACAGCTTCACACGTAATACGATATATATCAAGAGTCCAAAAGACTCGAAAACCTCTACACCGTAAACCAAAATTAGGTGAACACACACACACACACACACACACACACACACACACACACACACACACACACACACACACACACACACACAAATATTAGAAAGAACTTTTTTAGTGTCAGAGTGGTTGACAAATGGAATGCATTAGGAAGCAATGTGGTGGAGGCTGACTCCATACACAGTTTCAAGTGTAGATATGATAGAGCCCAATAGGCTCAGGAACCTGTACACCTGTTGATTGACAGTTGAGAGGCGGGACCAAAGAGCCAGAGCTCAACCCCCGCAAGCACAACTAGGTGAGTACAACTAGGTGAGTACACACACACACGCACACACACACGCGACCGATGTAACCACTAATGCCTCAATAATGGTCGGGCCAAATACAGCTGAAATAACAACACACCAAAGCTCTCTCACCTGTGGGCGAGATGGGGGAGGGATAGGGAACAGAAGAAGGGAGATGAGAGAGAGAAAAAAAGATTGGGAAACGCAAAAGAAGGAAGTAAATGAAAAGGTAAGCAAAAGAGAGAGAGAGAGGTGGATAAGAGGAGACAGAGAGAGAGAGAGAGAGAGAGAGAGAGAGAGAGAGAGAGAGAGAGAGAGAGAGAGAGAGAGAAAGGTGGAAGGGGGGGGGGTTAGACAGAAAAGAGCTTTCACTCCATATTTGACCAGATTGAACTGGAGGTTACTGAGAGACATTCGGAAAGTGACATCCCACCTGCTTTTTGGGTCAATAAAGGTCGATAATCTCGCATTTTCTTCATATACGATGACCTATAGAAACATCTATCACTTAACTCTGGTATATTTACGACACACGGACACGCACGCAGTGTGTGTACTCCCCTCTGTACGTGAGTACACACACACACACACACACACGCACACACACACACACACACACACGCACACACACACACACACGCACAAAAATATTCAAAGGTAGATATGATAGAGCTCGAAAAGCTCAGGAATCTGTACACCAGTAGATTGTCGGTTGAGAGGCGGGACCAAAGAGCCAGAGCTCAACCCCCGAAAGCTACTGAACAACGGTGAAACAGGAGGTGAAACAACTAGTTTCACCTCCTGGAAAGATAGTACTTTCTGGAATTATGCGATCGATGTACCCACATATAGTAATGGTGCCCCAGTAAGTCACTTTCTGTACTATTTTTTCTTTTATAGTCAGGACAAAATACAGCTAAAGACAAACTTAAATATTCTTAGGCCTAGCATAGCACATATATGAGCTATATTAGGCCTCGGATAGTGCGTGTTAGGCCTACGATGCATAGGTTGGGTTTTATTAGCAACATAAAATATACAAACTTTTCCGGATTATCCAAATTCCATAACACAAAAGTCAACTTTCTGGTGGTCCATCACGACATATTGGTAATTTCGACCATATCGCTACTGTCATTTTAGCAGGCTGGCCTACACACACACACATACACATACACACATATTCACACACACACACACACACACACACACACACACACACACACACACACACACACACACACACACATACACACATATTCATACACACACACACACACACACACACACACACACACACACACACACACACACACATACACACATATTCATACACACACACGGGTGTGCGTGTGTGTAAGGGTGTGTTCCACCCTTAGCACGGGTGGGACACGAACAAGGGGGACACAGGTGGAAACTTAGTACCCACATGAGTCACAGAAACGTTAGAAAGAATTTTTTCAGTGTCAAGGTAGTTAACAAATGGAATGCATTAGACAGTGATGTGGTGGAGGCTGACTCCATACACAATTTCAAATATAGATATGATAGAGCCTAATAGGCTCAGGAATCTGAGCCTATTAGGGTCTAATTATTTATTAGAGCTTATTACCTGTTATCACTTTTGGGTAATTACCTATTATTATCACTTTTGGGTAACATAGTCCATCATATCTTGTACAGACTTATCTCTGAGGTCTGTGTCCCAAGGTATTTCCCTTAGGAAACTTCTCATCTCTTCATAATTCCCCTTTCGGTATGCCAGCCTTTTGTTTCCTAGTTATTTTTTGGGGGAGATAATTCCTAGCTTTACCAGGTACTCAAAGTTCAATACACTGTGATCACTCATTCCCAAGGGTACTTCCATCTTAACTTCCCTTATATCCCACTCATTTAGGGTAAATATCAAATCAAGCATTGCTGGTTCATCTTCTCCTCTCATTCTTGTCGGTTCCTTGATGTGCTGGCTTAGAAAGTTTCTTGTCGCCACATCCAGCAGCTTAGCTCTCCATGATTCTGGTCCTCCATGCGGGTCTCTGTTCTTCCAATCTATCTTCCCATGGTTGAAGTCTCTCATAATTAGTAGTCCATAATTAGTAATTAGTAGTCCCAATTATTAAGTGCGTGTGTGTGTGTGTGTGTACTCACCTATTTGTACTCACCTATTTGTGCTTGCGGGGGTTGAGCTTTGGCTCTTTGGTCCCGCCTCTCAACTGTCAATCAACTAGACTGTGTGTGTGTGTGTGTGTGTGTGTGTGTGTGTGTGCTCGTCCAAATTCACCTACTGGGCCCTTTCCTCTATAATATTTGATACACCTGGACCTCCTTGTATCCAGTTCCAGGCCTGCACACACCCAAGGCTCCATGTGACGAAAAACAACACATAATGGCGAGCAAATCATTCCGTTCCACGTGTATAACCTTCACACGCGCACGTTAGACAACCTGCGTCCTCAAATCCGCAACCGGCCCCAGTAGCACGGGCTCACCGTAGCCCGTGCTACTTGGAACTCTGTTCCAGGTAGCGAATCTTTAACAACAACAACCTCAACAATTATTGAGCTTTGTGGTCAATCATAATTTTCAAACACAAGTTTTCGCATCACCCCATCCGTCCGCCCGTCTGGGTGGTGGGTGGGTGAGGGGTGACGGGGGATCGAACCTCTCTCTCTCCTCACCAAGAAAATCAAACTTAGCGACACGATACTGATATCGTTCACATTTATGGTGCACGACGCTATCTCGGATACGATTATTGGTGTCTTGCTGGTATTCAAAATGAGTTATGTGTTTTTTTTAGAAAGTTTTTTTTTTAGCGTTTTAATACACGAATGTTTTCAACTGAGGAAATGATTCTGTGAAAGATGTTAATTTGGGGGGAAATTGTTATTAACTACTCGATTCGTGCACCTGGAGTCACGAACAGTTTTGTTGTATTTATTTGTATTATGTTGCTCCGTTTATCCGCTTCTGTTACCCGCCCGAGTGTCCGTTTGTTCGGTTCTGTTACCCTGTTCTGTTAGGGAGCAGTCGGCCAAGCGGACAGCACGCGGGACTTGTGATCCTGTGGTCCTGGGTTCGATCCCAGGCGGCGGCGAGAAACAATGGGCAGAGTTTCTTTCACCCTATGCCCCTGTTACCTAGCAGTAAAGTAGGTACCTGGGTGTTAGTCAGCTGTCACGGGCTGCTTCCTGGGGGTGGAGGCCTGGTCGAGGACCGGGCCGCGGGGACACTAAAAAAAAGCCCCGAAATCATCTCCAGATAACCTCCAGATAACCTCCGCCTGAGTATGTACTATGCAGACAGTCAGGAATGTACTTATTACATTTAGTATTAAAACGTACTATCTATCCCGGAGGAAGGGTTGCCCCTCCCCCTTCATTAGCCAGCACCCCCCCTCCCCCTTCCCTCTGTTGAACCCCAACTTACAACCACTGTCTCTCCACCCAACCCCACCTCTTCTCAACTCCACCAATCACACCCCCTCTCCAATCAACCTACGACACCCCCTCTCCAATCAACCCCCCTCTCCCCCTCTCCAATCAACCCCCCTCTCCCCCTCTCCTCTTCTCCAACCCTCCCCCAGCAACAAAAATCTCTTAAATAGCCACCAGCTTCTCTATCTCTCACGCCTCTCTGCACCATGAGAGGAGCTTCGTATCCCGGGTTAAGAGCGGGGGATTAAATGCCCTTTTTTTCCAACACGGAAATCGCTTTAGGGCGAAGCTGGACCTGACTCACAAGTTACGTCTTAGACTTTGAACGTCAGGGGGGCCGTCTTAGCCAGTAGGCCTAGTCTCTGATAGTCTTAATTCTCAACGATTTCAATGTTTCATGATTTATTTTAACATAGTTGATATAATGTTAGTATTATTATTATTATTATTATTATTATTATTATTATTATTATTATTATTATTTTTATTTTCGTCATTGGTCGTTATTTCCAATATTCGTATCTAAGCTTAGCCAAGGTTAGGATAGATGTGTAAATAGAATAAGTTAGATAGGCTGGTTAAGTTATTAATAAGTTAGGTTTGCTAGTTAGGTTAAGTTAGATGGGGTTACCTTGATGTTACCTTGATGTTACCTTGAGATGGTTTCGGGGCTTAGCTTCCCCGAGACCTGGTCCTAGACCAGGCCTCCTGGTTGCTGGACTGGTCAACCAGGCTGTTGGACGCGGCTGCTCGCAGCCTGACGTATGAGTCACAGCCTGGTTGATCAGGTATCAGCGCCACAGAGACAAAGGTAATGGCCAATCAGCGCACACACACACACACATATACACCACACACACACACACACACACACACACACACACACACACACACACACACACACACACACACACACACACACACACACACACACACACACACAGGCACAAAATGACCATTCAGCTATGAAAGTAACTGGACAATGATCTCTCTGTCATGTTACTGACAAAGAAACGACCACTCAACAAGCATAAAGATACAACCAAAAACCAATCAGCACACGTATGATAGGCCAAGGACCAATCACCATACCCCTGTTATGGCGGTAATTAAGGGACCAATCACCACGTGTAAAGGCCAAACACGAACCAGACTGCCATTAATGAACGTGGACCAATCAGCGCATGCAGATGCATGGGAAAGGACCAATCAGTTTTCATCACAATGGAACAAGGGCCAATCAGCGTACGTCATGCCCACCAGCACAAGGTGTCCACCAGACCGCCTGCAGCCACCTGAGGCCAGATTCACGAAGCAGTTACGCAAGTACTAACGAACGTGTACATCTTTCCTCAATCTTTGACGGCTTTGGTTACATTTATTAAACAGTTTACAAGCATGAAAACTTCCCAATCAACTGATGTTATTGTTATAAACAGCCTCCTGGTGCTTCGCAGCTCATTAACTGCTTAATAATTGTAAACAAAGCCGCCAGAGATTGAGAAAAGATGTACAGGTTCGTAAGTGCTAGCGTAACTTCTTCGTGAATCCGGCCCCAGGACCGCGTAGATTTAGAAGACATACGAGCTAATGTTATTGTTGTTGTTGTTCTAACGACTGAGGGAAGGGTAGGGAAGGGTAGGGACTCCCTCTCTACCCTTCCCTCAGGAGGAGGAGCAGGAGGAGGGGGGGGGGGGATGGGGAGGAGGGAGAGGAACATACCAATTGTTTCACACACAGAGATCACACTAACGTGATGCATCAAATGAACAAATCCACAAGGGCCGTGACGAGGATTCGAACCTGCGTCCGGGAGCATCCCAGACACTGCCTTAATCGACTGAGCTACGACAGGGTTAAAAGGTAAACTTGTTTACCTTAATAATGAACAGATGGGAGAGGGCAGGTGCCGGCGAGGGGTGGGGGGGGGGGGGAGTGTGCTGACAATGACACCGATCCAGTCACTGTGGGAGTGGAACAAGCTAAATAAAAAAAAAGAAAAAAAAATTGTATGTGTCATAAGAATCCGCAATAAGAGACGGAGGAACACTTACAGTCAATATTGACCTATACCGTTGATAGGTTAAGTAATAATCGTAAATAAGAAGCAATAAGATGCTTATCTTAAAACATACTAAGAAGGTTAGGTGAGGTCGGTGTTTTCTATGAAGCTTTTCATGGTAAACTAAAATATTCACAATCAATTAGTATGTCACATACGCACTTATTAAATAAGCCAATGTTGACTGTAAGCAAGTGCGAGAACGGGTTGACCAGTAGCAACATAACCAATGCAACAGCAGAAACAGCAAGAACACTAACTGCAGCCCAACAGAAACTGAAGCAATAACAATAACAACACAACAGAGACGTTGTGTTGCAAGATGGAGAACACCTCCGCCAGACGAAGAACACCTCCGCCATTCGAAGAACACCTCCGCCATTCGAAGAACACCTCCGCCATTCGAAGAACACCTCCGCCAGACGAAGAACACCTCCACCAGACGAAGAACACCTCCACCAGACGAAGAACACCTCCACCAGACGAAGAACACCTCCACCAGACGAAGAACACCACCACCAGACGAAGAACACCACCGCCAGACGAAGAACACCACCACCAGCCGAAGAACACCACCGCCAGACGAAGAACACCTCCACCAGACGAAGAACACCACCACCAGACGAAGAACACCTCCGCCAGACGAAGAACACCTCCGCCAGACGAAGAACACCTCCACCAGACGACGAACACCACCACCAGACGAAGAACACCTCCGCCAGACGACGAACACCACCGCCAGACGAAGAACACCTCCGCCAGACGAAGAACACCACCACCAGACGAAGAACACCTCCTCCACAATAACACAAAACATAAAAAGCAGGACCAGCGGCAGAACACCTGACTTCCCTCCACAGCCAGGTGTTCTAGCTGTAAAGGTCCCCCTCCACATCTTGGGCCTGGTGGTCCTTCAAGGGCGTGAGTGAGTGTGTGTCTGGAGAGAGTCGTGCCGCGGTTAACATTCTAAACAATGACAAACACAACCTTTCTTTGTTCATTTCAACGGCCCTCCCCCCCCCAACCCCCTTCCTCCCCCCCAACCCCCTTCCCCCCCCCAACCCCCTTCCTCCCCCCCTCCCCCCCGGCCATACCACACTGCTTCTTTACGCCAGAAAATAACATCCCAATTCTCAACCAACGTATTTAGCCCAACTTCTTCAAGTTATTCACAATCTCTCTGTGCAAGGTGATTCCCAATTAGCCTCATTAGGCCAGGTGTTGCGTCAATTGTACGGGTTAATATCAGGTAAGAGTTCGAGTTAACGGGAGCGCCGGCCAGGTGTCCGAGTGCAAGTTAATCACCTGTTGAGGACGTCTGGTGAGCCGGATGTGAACTTTTTCAAGGCTGTTACGGCTTCTTAAGACTCTCGCTAAGTCAGGACAAAGCCTCAGGAAACAGAATATGAATCGGAAAAAATATATTTTAAGATGAGATAGAAAGGCAATAGAATGATACAAATTTCTCGCTTGGAATGTTTAAATTAAATGTAAGAGCATCATGTCTTGGCTAGTAATGTATTAATACAACAAGAACATCTTGCTAGTAATGTATTAATACAACAAGAACATCTTGCTAGTAATGTATTAATACAACAAGAACATCTTGCTAGTAATGTATTAATACAACAAGAACATCTTGCTAGTAATGTATTAATACAATAAGAACATCTTGCTAGTAATGTATTAATACAACAAGAACATATCCTTGCTAGTAATGTATTAATACAACATGAACATATCCTTGCTAGTAATGTATTAATACAGCAAGAACATCTCCTTGCTAGTAATGTATTAATACAACATGAACATATCCTTGCTAGTAATGTATTAATACAGCAAGAACATCTCCTTGCTAGTAATGTATTAATACAACATGAACATATCCTTGCTAGTAATGTATTAATACAGCAAGAACATCTCCTTGCTAGTAATGTATTAATACAACATGAACATATCCTTGCTAGTAATGTATTAATACAGCAAGAACATCTCCTTGCTAGTAATGTATTAATACAACATGAACATATCCTTGCTAGTAATGTATTAATACAACATGAACATATCCTTGCTAGTAATGTATTAATACAACATGAACATATCCTTGCTAGTAATGTATTAATACAACAAGAACATGTAGCTAGTAATGTATTAATACAACAAGAACATCTGACTAGTAATGTATTAATACAACAAGAACATCTGACTAGTAATGTATTAATACAACAAGAACCTCGTCAGCGTATCATAAGGGTGTTCTCGCCTCTTGGGCACTAACATATTGTTAAGGCAACATATTGCTATACTTGAACCGGTCGGTACAGTGACATGGCCTCACATCTTACCGGGTCTGCGTTCGATGCCCGGTGGTCCAAGGGCGACTGACCACCGCTACTTCACTCCGTCTTAGAACTTTCTCCCGACACTGACCTTACCTGGGAATACTCTAGTCGTTATCTTAAATATACCGTCTAGGTATATCTTTGTACAGTAAAGTATCTTTTGCTTAGAAGTGGCTCGAGTCATCTGAAGGTCCTGTCGCTGAAGAACAGAAGATGTATACATGCTGGGGTAGCGTTGTATACATGCTGGGCAGCGTTGTATACATGCTGGTCAGCGTTGTATGAAACTATACATGAATGAGACGACGCCTGACCCACCATGATTCCTGGACCTGTCGCCCGTCGCTCCAATAAAAAAAATCAAGTATTTATTTTCTGGCGAGCAATCGTTGTGTCGCCTCAAGAGTCATCATGCTGTCGGGGACATGAATATTCCAACGTCTTCGGCAACAACAACAAGAGAAATGAAGAGGAAATGTGGCAACCTGAGGAGGAGGAGGAGGAGGAGATTTAGGACCGACGCCGCCACCAGCGTCGCAGACAATTTTTGCCAGGCGAGGAATTCATTTGTGACATTCTTTTGTAAGGTTGCGAAATACGGATGTGGCGGGTGGTGTTGCTGCTACTGGTGGTGGTGGTGGTGTATGTATGCTCGGTGTTGCTGAGCGTCGGGTGGGGGGAAATCTGGATTCCAGATTCCATTCCAGAATTTGCAACTTTGGCCGGAAATCTTGCAGATTCTGGCGCTGCATTTAGCATTTTTACACGAGGAGTTAATGCAATGTTGGGTCGGGCGCCGCTGTGGGAACGAGGGTCGAGGACGGTGTGTTGCCTCGCTGTTGTGAGGGGAAAATGTTCCTGTTTATTGGTCAGGGAGGACAAGCACTCGAGGTAGACTCGAGTGAGTGTTTTATATCCACATATTTGTGCCTGAGGGACCGAGCTTTAGTTCCTGGACTCCCCCCTCACCCACCCACCCGGCCTTTCTAGCGTTGGTTGTCTAATGCAATGACTCCTGCCTTGTTCCTCTATCGTGTCTACTTTTTAAATTATGGGTGGAGTTTGCTTCTACGACTTGGTTATGTAGTTCATTCTATTTTCCAACTACTCTGACGCAAAAAAAGAAAACTTTCTAACAATTCCTTGACTCATCTGATACTCAAGCTTCCATTCGTGCCCTCTCGCTCTATTGGGATTCAATTTGAACATCTCTTTTAAACGACTTTGACAATCCCCAGAAATATTGAATAAGTCTTTATCATGACCCCTCTCTCTCTCTCTCTCTCTCTCTCTCTCTCTCTCTCTCTCTCTCTCTCTCTCTCTCTCTCTCTCTCTCTCTCTCTCTCTCTCTCTCTCTCTCTCTCTCTCTCTCTCTCTCTCTCTCTCTCTCTCTTTATCTCTCTCTCTCCTTTTCTTTAGTGAATTCACGGTGAAGTGAACTTTAGTGAAGTTTCTGAAGAATGCACGGATGTTGGCCAGTATGCTATATGCAGCTGTTGTTATTCTGCTAATTTGGGCTTCTGGTATCAGACTTGAGGTTATGTCCACACTCTCAGGCCATTCTCTTTTCTGATTGAAGAATCTGTCTCCCCTTAATCCATACTGCTGTATTGGATTTCACACTCCTTCTCTTATTCACATAACTCTACATTTGGTTAGGTTAAATTCTAGCTGCCATTTTTTCAGATCACTTTTGGTGTGTGTGTGTACTCACCTAATTGTACTTGCGAGGGTTGAGCTCTGGCTCTTTGGTCCCGCCTCTCAACCGGCAATCAACTGTTTCTACTACTACTTACTTTTTTTCCACACCACACACACATCAAGAAGCAGCCCGTGACAGCTGACTAACTCCCAGGCACCTATTTACTGCTAGGTAACAGGGGCATAGGGTGAAAGAAATTCTGCCCATCGTTTCTAGCCGGCGCCCGGGATCAAACCTGGGACCACAAGATCACGTGTACAGCGTGCTGTCCGCTCGGCCACCGACTCTCTCTCTCACACACCGGCTCACCGGTGTGTATGTGTGTATTCACCTATTTGCATTCACCTATTTGTGCTTGCGGGGGTTGAATTCTGCTCTTTCGGCCCGCCTCTCAACTGTCAATCAATCAATTGTTACTAACTACTAACTAATTCTTTTTTCACACACACACACACACACACACACACCCAGGAAGCAGCTATCTAACTCCCAGGTTCTTATTTACTGCTAGGTAACAGGGGCATCAGGGGAATATGTGTGTGTGTGTGTGTGTTTGTGCGTGTGTGTGTGTATTTGCGCACGTGAATATCTTTTTTTTTTTTTTTAGATATATACAAGAGTTGTTACATTCATGTACAGCCACTAGTACGCGTAGCGTTTCGGGCAGGTCCCTGGAATACGATCCCCGCCGCGAAGAATCGTTGTTACAACGAAGTACACATTTTACTGTTGAGTTAAACAGAGGCTACAGTTAAGGTATCTCTCTCCGTCTCCCTCTGCCTCCATCTCTCTCTCTCTCTCTCTCTCTCTCTCTCTCTCTCTCTCTCTCTCTCTCTCTCTCTCTCTCTCTCTCTCTCCGAGTTGGGCGTGTGGTGGCCTTGACCCAGAGCAAGGGGGGGGGGGAGAGAGAGAGAGAGAGAGAGAGAGAAACAGGTTCTTGTAACACCTTGGTGTGCTAGAAGAAGATGATAAGACACAGCTCAAGTCAGAAATATCATTTAGCTCCAAACAATCCACAATTTGTATCTAATGTCTTCCGTTAATGCTGGACCCGCAGCTTCTTCGTTGTCTGAGCCAATACCAAGTACCAGCAGTAACAGCCTCGAAGACCAGAGGGTGGGGGGGGGGGACGTGGCTACAGGCTGTAGGGAATGAAGGCGGTGGGAAAAATCATGTCGAGGCAGATTACAGGTAAGTGGAGCCTTGCCGAGGAGAGTGCGATGGTGTGTTTTCACTCAAGAGTGGTCGAGAGAGGCGAGGGACACCAATGGGGAGGGGGGGAGGGGGGGAAGAGGGGGGGAAGAGGGGGGGAATGGGGGGGGTAGGGAGGGAATCGTCCAGGCTTGTTTGTCTTTGTTGACTTCACGGTGATGCTGATCTCATCTCTTTCTTCTTCTTCTCTTGCTCTTTGTTCGTCCAGCGTTGGCTTCGTCTCTTTATTTGCCTCTCCAAAATCCTTCTCCAGGCAGTCAATACTATTTGTAAATACTGCTTGATTATTCCCATCCGTCTCTTGCTCTTTGATGGGTCCTCGTGTGTGTGTGCGAGTCAACAGTCATACGAGCGTACACACGCGAGCGCGCACACACACGCACACACACACACACACACACACACACACACACACACACACACACACACACACACACACACACACACACACACACACACACACACAAGGGTATCCGGGTTCGATTCTCGGCGGAGACCGAAACAATTAGGCGAAAATTCTTTTACCTGACACCCCTGTTCACCAAGCAGTAAACAAGGTACCAGCTGGAATTTAGACCACTGTTGTGTGCAGCATCCTGGGGGATGTGGGGTGCATGCCAGAAATATAACATACATGATAAAAGAAAATAAACACGAGTCAGTACATTGGACACCCAACGGTTAGAAAGGCGGGATCCAAGAGCTTGATCCAATAGTCAGAAATAGGTGCACACATACACGAAAGCACAGACGTGTCCTCCCTCAAGGCGGCCCCTCCAGCTCCCTAGAACTTTTCTAGGAGCCTAGAACGGCTTCTAGATAGAACTTTTCTAACCATCTAAATCCAAGACACTCTTTCAATCTGGGGCCCACGAAACTCTTCCCCCCTTCCTCGCTCCAGGGGGGAGCCGACCTGCCCTTCCCTCCTAGCCCCTACGGCCAGGGGGCACTAGGCCCAATGCGACGTAAGGAAGGAAGGGGCTGGTTACGCCCCTGGTTGTATAGGGCCACTGCCCCAAAGGTGACGCCCGGATGTGCAAAGATGTTTGGGTTAAACCCCCAGAAAATGTGAAACAAAAATTCGTCGCCCCTTTCCCGCCTCCTGCAGCCAGGGACTCTCAGTGTCTTACAGATAATAACACACTTGCTAGAAGAGGAAGTGGGAAAACGAGTAGCATGTTACTGTCTGGTTCTCTCTCTCTCGCTCGCTGTCTTCTGTCACTCTCTCGCTCGCTACCGTCTGTCTCTCGCTCGCTGTCTTCTGTCACTCTCTCGCTCGCTACCGTCTGTCTCTCGCTCGCTGTCTTCTGTCACTCTCTCGCTCGCTACCGTCTGTCTCTCGCTCGCTCGAAATCTGATTTAGGTTTCCAAACAATGTTCTAATATTCGTCAACGCATGCCAATATGCTACCATTCTCATGGTGCGTATGTGTGCCTCTGGTGTTAAGAGTTGGAATGGTATCCACTCCCAGATCTCGTTCTTTCTCAGAGTCCTGTAGTTGCTTTCCCATGTATGATGTAGGCATCTTCTATTTTCCTTTCTCCCTTCCCCATCCTCATTACTTTACACTTATTGGGATTGAACTCCAGCAACCATTTGTTTGCTCATTCCTGGAGTTTGGCAATGCCCTTATGTAACATTCTACAGTCCTCTGTTTTTACATTCAGCATTATCTTTCCATCATTTGCGAACATTGACATGTACAAGCTCACTCCCTCGGGTAAATCAGTACCATAAGTTAAGAACAGTAGTTGGTCCAGAACCGAGCCTTTAGGGACCTCACTTGTAACATTCCTACAGCTGGAGACTTCTATTATGACTGAGACTTTTTGCCTTCTGCCATCTCAGGTACTTCCTTGCCCAGTTTAGTGTCTTGCCAATTATCCCAGCTTGCATACCGGTCTTTCGCGTGGAACAGAATCATATGCTTTCTTACAGTCAAGGAAAATGCAATCTATCCTGCCTTATTTTTTCTGTCATATTTTAGTAACTTGTCATATAACTCAATCAAGTTTGTCAGGCACGGTTTTCCCTCTTACAAAAGCATATTGACAATTTGTTATAAAGTTTGTCCTCTCCAGGTGCTTCACTATTCTCAACGTCATAACTTTCTCCGCCACTTTACAAGGAATACTTGTGAGTGGGCCTGGTCTGTAATTTAGTGCCTCCTCTCACCTTTCTTGAATACCTGGACATACCTGGAGAGGGTTCTGGGAGTTCTTCTACTCCCGGAGCCCGGCCTGAGGTCAGGCTCGATTTGTGATAACTTGGTCCAACAGGCCAATATTAGGACTATATTTGCCTGCTTCCAGAAAGATGTGAGATTTTTTATTTCAAGTGTTTTATTAATAACATTAGTTAGCATATGACACAACACTTTTGCAGCCTCCTTCAGTAGCCGTGGTGATATTAATTCTTGCCCAATTGATTTTGCTGCATTTAGTTTCTTCATGTGCTTTGTAACTTCTTCCACGGTGACTTCTAAGTCATCCAGTGTTTCCTCTGACTTTTCATCACTCCACTCCCGCCAAACACACACCGAAACTACGACGTTGGAACAACGTTCGAACAAGTTTTAACACCTAACCAGTTATAACAACCAATATAGCAAGTTGTAACAACGTTCTAATACGTCATAAACACGTTAAGCCAAGATGTAACAACTTTATTACAAGTTGTAACAAGCGGAAAATGGAGACAGTTTCGGTTTGTGTTTCCAGGGCTCTGATCTCCACGTTGGTACATTTGTAAAGACCTCCTGAAAATTTTTGAGTTCCTCACACACCTCGTTGTACTCACCTAGTTATGTTTGCGGGGGTTGAGCTCTGGCTCTTTGGTCCCGTCTCTCAACTGTCAATCAATTAACTGTTACTAACTACTAATTGTTCTACTTATTTGTTCCTCCCTTTCCCCTCTAGGAAGCAGCTCGTAACAGCTGTCTAATATTGACTGCGAAGTAACAGGGGCATTAGAGTGAACGAAATTGTTTCGTATCGTTCGGCGCCCATTGTTTCACGCCGGCGCCGGGAGTCGAACCCCGGACCACAGGATTACGTGCCAGCATGCTGTCCACTCAGCCACCGGCCTCCCTTCTGTGTGTGTGTGTGTACTTACCTAATTGTACTTACCTAATTGTGCTTGCGGGGGTTGAGCTCTGGCTCTTTGGTCCCGCCTCTCAACCGTCAATCAACTGGTGTACAGATTCCTGAGCCTATTGGGCTCTATCATATCTACATTTGAAACTGTGAATGGAGTCAGCCTCCACCACATCACTTCCTAATGCATTCCATTTGCTAACTACTCTGACACTGAAAAAGTTCTTTCTAACGTCTCTGTGGCTCATTTGGGTACTCAGCTTCCACCTGTGTCCCCTTGTTCGCGTCCCACCAGTGTTGAAAAGTTCGTCCTTGTTTACCCGGTCGATTCCCCTGAGGATTTTGTAGGTTGTGATCATGTCCCCCCTTACTCTTCTGTCTTCCAGTGTCGTGAGGTGCATTTCCCGCAGCCTTTCCTCATAACTCATGCCTCTTAGTTCTGGGACTAGTCTAGTAGCATACCTTTGGACTTTTTCCAGCTTCGTCTTGTGCTTGACAAGGTACGGGCTCCATGCTGGGGCCGCATACTCCAGGATTGGTCTTACATATGTGGTGTACAAGATTCTGAATGATTCCTTACACAGGTTCCTGAACGCCGTTCTGATGTTAGCCAGCCTCGCATATGCCGCAGACGTTATTCTCTTTATGTGGGCTTCAGGAGACAGGTTTGGTGTGATATCAACTCCTAGATCTTTCTCTCTGTCTGTTTCATTAAGTACTTCATCTCCTATTCTGTATCCTGTGCCTGGCCTCCTGTTTCCACTGCCTAGTTTCATTACTTTGCATTTACTCGGGTTGAACTTCAACAGCCATTTGTTGGACCATTCACTCAGTCTATCCAGGTCATCTTGTAGCCTCCTACTATCATCCTCTGTTTCAATCCTCCTCATAATTTTTGCATCGTCGGCAAACATTGAGAGGAACGAATCTATACCCTCTGGGAGATCATTTACATATACCAGAAACAGTATAGGTCCAAGGACTGACCCCTGCGGGACTCCACTTGTGACGTCTCGCCAATCTGAGACCTCACCCCTCACACAGACTCGTTGTCTCCTGTTGCTTAGGTATTCCTCTATCCACCGGAGTACCTTCCCTCTCACTCCAGCCTGCATCTCCAACTTTCGCACTAGCCTCTTGTGTGGCACTGTATCAAAGGCTTTCTGACAATCCAAAAATATGCAGTCTGCCCACCCTTCTCTTTCTTGCCTTATTTTTGTTGCCTGGTCGTAGAATTCAAGTAACCCTGTGAGGCAGGACCTGCCATCCCTGAACCCATGTTGATGCTGTGTTACAAAGTTCCTTCGCTCCAGATGCTCCACTAGTTTTTTTCGCACAATCTTCTCCATCAGCTTGCATGGTATGCAGGTTAGGGACACTGGCCTGTAGTTCAGTGCCTCCTGTCTATCCCCTTTCTTGTATATCGGGACTACGTTAGCTGCTTTCCAAGTATCTGGCAGTTCCCCTGTTGCCAGTGATTTGTTGTACACTATGGAGAGTGGTAGGCTCAGTTCTCTTGCTCCTTCCTTTAGAACCCAAGGGGAGATTCCATCTGGGCCTATAGCCTTCGTCACGTCCAACTCTAGTAAACACTTCCTTACTTCCCCACTGGTAATCTCAAACTCTTCCAGTGGTTCCTGGTTAGCTATTCCCTCACTTACCTCTGGAATTTCTCCTTGTTCTAAGGTGAAGACCTCCTGGAATTTCTTATTCAATTCCTCACACACTTCCTTGTCATTTGTAGTGAATCCTTCCGCCCCTATCCTTAATCTCATAACCTGTTCCTTTACTGTTGTTTTTCTCCTAATGTGGCTATGCAACAATTTAGGCTGAGTCTTTGCCTTGCTTGCGATGTCATTTTCGTATTGTCTTTCTGCCTCTCTTCTCATCCTGACATATTCATTCCTGGCATTCTGGTATCTTTCTCTGCTCTCCAGTGTCCTGTTATTCCTATAGTTTCTCCATGCCCTTTTACTTTGCTGCTTAGCTAGCCTACATCTTTGATTAAACCATGGGTTTCTCATCTTCATTTCTCTGTTTTCCTTTTGGACTGGGACAAACTTGTTTGCTGCGTCCTTGCACTTCTGCGTGATGTAATCCATCATATCTTGGGCCGTCTTTCCCCTGAGCTCTGTTTCCCATGCTATATCTGTTAGGAATTTTCTTATCCCCTCATAGTTTCCCTTTCGGTATGCTAACCTTTTGGTTTCGGTATCCCTCCTCGAGTTCAATAACCCTTCTTCAATCAAGTACTCAAACACCAGTACACTGTGGTCGCTCATTCCTACTGGGTCCTCAAAACCGATTTCTCTTATGTCGGAGTCGTTCAGAGTGAAGACTAGGTCGAGTCTCGCTGGTTCGTCATTGCCTCTCATCCTTGTGGGTTCTCCGACATGCTGCGTTAAAAAGTTGCTTGTCACCACCTCCAATAGTTTGGCTCTCCACGTATCCTCGCCTCCATGCGGTTCCTTGTTCTCCCAGTCAATCTTTCCGTGATTGAAGTCGCCCATGATGAGCAGGTGGGATCTATTTCTACAGGCAGCAGAGGCTGCCCTCTCAATTATAGTGTTAACTGCCTTGTTGTTGTTTTCATACTCTTGACTGGGTCTCCTGTCATTTGGTGGAGGGTTGTATATTACTGCTACTACTATTCTTGGTCCTCCCATTGTTATGGTGCCTGCTATGTAGTCTCTGAACTCCTCACAGCCCGGGATGGCCATCTCCTTAAAACTCCATTCCCTTCTCATGAGTAGGGCCACTCCGCCTCCTCCTCTACCTTCCCTCTCTTTCCTTATTACTGTATACTCCTGGGGAAACACGGCATTCGTTATGATTCCAGAGAGTTTTGTTTCAGTGAGTCCGATTACATCTGGGTTAACTTCTTGTGCTCTTTCCCTTAGTTCACTTGTCTTGCTTGTGATCCCATCTATGTTCGAGTACATCACCCTGAAACTGACTCTCTTCTGCTTCTTTTCTGGGGGGGACCTTTGGGATCTGGGGTGAGTGGGAGCTGGGGGGACCTGGCACGGGGGGATTGGTGGAGGAGGGAGGGCTTGGGGTGGTGGGGGAGAGGGGGAGGGTACAGGGGGTGGATAAGAGGGGGAGGGTACAGGGGGTGGATAAGAGGGGGAGGGTACAGGGGGTGGATAAGAGGGGGAGGGTACAGGGGGTGGGTAAGAGAGGGAGGGTTGGGGAAGCATGGGGGGAGGAGAGGCTGTGGGGGATAGGGGAGATGGGGGGGCTTGGGGGAAGAGAAAAGGGTGGAGGGCTTGGGGGGCGTGGGGGAAAAGGGAGGGCTGAGGTGGGTGAGGAAGAGGGGAGGGTTTAGGGGAGTGGGGGAGAGGGGAAGACTTAGGTGGGGTGGGGGAGAGTGGGGGGCTTAGGGGGGAGGGGGAGAAGGGAGGGCATGGGGGTGGGAGAGACGGGAAGGCATGTGGGAGAAGGGAGGGCATGGGGGATGGGGGAGAAGGGAGGTCCTGGGGAGAGGGGTGAGGGGGAGAAGGGGGGTGAGTGGGGGGTGGGGGGTGGGTGGGGGGAGGGT
>NC_091154.1:36705219-36715219 GCF_040958095.1 Procambarus clarkii | reverse complement strand
TACAGCCTCAGTACCCAAAATAACCTTCAAGCAAACCTACCAAATAACAAGTCCAAAATTAAGCCCTAAATATCTCAAGCTAATCCGCATAGTTGTCTCAATTGAGCTTTCTTGATCAAGTATGTGTGTGTGTGTGTGTGTGTGTGTGTGTGTGTGTGTGTGTGTGTGTGTGTGTGTGTGTGTGTGTGTGTGTGTGTGTGTGTGTGTGTATGTGTGTGCCGCCAAGCCCAACACCTGTTGACAGCCTCAGGCGTTATCACACGCTCGATCACCTGATTGGCGGGTCCTGTCACGCATCTCCGGTCAAGATTGGGGGGGGGGAGGGGGGAGGCGCTCACATTATATTCCCGTAATAATCCTCGCTGGGACGCTCAGTTATGAGTTGTACTTTAAGCGCTTCCTTCAAAATTACTAGGGAGAAGACGGCACGGAGGAGGGAGGAAGTGGAAGAGAGAGGAAGAGAGAGAGAGAGAGTCATAGCACGAATATTATATTTGAGAATCAATACACCACACGAGAACACACACACACACACACACACACACACACACACACACACACACACAACAAAGTGACAAGTCAGCCGTGTCTCTTGAACAATCGTCCATTAGATTCAAGGTTATAATAACACTTAACATGAGCGTGAGAGGTGCAGGAGGTAGGAGGACAGGGGACCTGAAGCCCAACATCACACGGAACCTATCTTCTAGTGAACACATTAACACGATAACATAATGCCTTCAGATACAAACCAAAAATTCATCCATGACTTTGGACGCAACACATGTCAGACCAATTCTGGAATATGCAGTGCCAACATGGAGTTATACTGTCAAACTTCGCACGAAGCAGGAGAAAATCCAAAGGTTTTCCACGAGACTAGTCCAGATGTGAGAGGCATGAGATATAAAGTATCACATAATCAGCCCCATATGAAGACCAACATCACCACCACACATTAATTTAGCAGCTGTCTAACTACCAGGGTACCTATTTACTGCTAGGTGAACAGGTGCATCAGGGTGAAAGACACTCTGCCCATTTGTTTCCGCCTGCGCCGGGGATCGTACTCGGACCCTTAGGACTACGAATCCCGCGCGCTGTCAACTCAGCTGTCCTCTGTGTGTACTTACCTAATTGTACTTACCTAATTGTGCTTGCGGGGGTTGAGCTCTGGCTCTTTGGTCCCGCCTCTCAACCGTCAATCAACTGGTGTACAGATTCCTGAGCCTATTGGGCTCTATCATATCTACATTTGAAACTGTGAATGGAGTCAGCCTCCACCACATCACTTCCTAATGCATTCCATTTGCTAACTACTCTGACACTGAAAAAGTTCTTTCTAACGTCTCTGTGGCTCATTTGGGTACTCAGCTTCCACCTGTGTCCCCTTGTTCGCGTCCCACCAGTGTTGAAAAGTTCGTCCTTGTTTACCCGGTCGATTCCCCTGAGGATTTTGTAGGTTGTGATCATGTCCCCCCTTACTCTTCTGTCTTCCAGTGTCGTGAGGTGCATTTCCCGCAGCCTTTCCTCATAACTCATGCCTCTTAGTTCTGGGACCCCTCCCCCCTCCACACACACACACACCCCTGTGTGTGTGTGTGTGTGTGTGTGTGTGTGTGTGTGTGTGTGTGTGTGTGTGTGTGTGTGTGTGTGTGTGTGTGTTTGTGTGTGTGTGCGCGCGCGCGTGTGCGTGCGTGATTGCGTACGAGTTGTTATCATAAGTGCACTCAACATGTCTTGACGATGCCAAAGCAATAATGTCATTCTTTAAATCCCACAACCGGGCCAGACAACCACCAATCCAGTTCCCACTATCCGGCTCACTCACGACTACCCCAGACCCCCCCCCCACCCATCCGGCTCCCCAAGTCGCCGCAGTTCCTGCCGGACAGCTCAAACATCACAAAACCAAGCCGGAAATCCAACACAGCGCCTCAACCAGGGGGGGGGGGGGTGGGGATTTTTTTTCTGTTATCCAGAGACTTGAAACACTTGAAAACTTCGCCTGTAAGATCGACAAGAACCTCATATTATACATCATGAATAACCTCTCCTCGTTACTCAAGATAGATGGTTTAGAATATAGTTTTGTCATCCAGATGACATTAGAGATAACAGCCAAGTTAGCATTGAACAAGGATGAAGCTGGACGAGATCTAGGTCGACACCCCTCATCTCTCTTAACACTATATTGCCCCCAATCAGTCAAGCCTGAAAGGAGGAAAAATATAACAGGTACTCAAAAGGCCGGAATGAACCAGTGTTCCCCCTGTATAACGAACTATCCTTCATGGAGAAGGCGAGGATGGAGGATTCAAGGAGGGAGGATTTGCCACACACTCACATACACTAGGATAGCCACATGAATACCCCCGTGTATGTAAGTTAATAAACCCCCCAGAGGTGGAGCCGGGGGGGGGGGGGGAAGGGGATGCAAGAAGACGCAAGGAGAAGCAATAGGCGGGAAATAAGTACAGCAGCCGGTGCGTCTTGGGAGAGGGGGGGAAGGGGGGGGGGGTTCTGAGAGCGCGCGGTGCCGGTCGCCCGGGCGGGAAAATTATTAGCAACGATTCTTGAGTAAATATACGTCATTCGACGCTGCTAACAGTCAGTCGCTTGGCGACTTCCCGGAAGCTCTCCGTCTCATGATTTACTGACCCTCAGTTTTGTCCGTCCTCGCAACTCATAACGAGTAAACCCGGGTGGTACAGAAATCCTGTTTTGTGTGTGTGTGTGTGTGTAGGATCATACACATCCTTTCAGAGAATGGTGTGAGAATGGGTAACAGAGTACAGGACAGGCGCAACAGAGTCATGACAGGGGCAACAGAGTACAGAACAGGGGCAACAGAGTACAGGACAGGGGCAACAGAGTACAGGACAGGGGCAACAGAGTACAGGACAGGAGCAACAGAGTACAGGACAGGGGCAACAGAGTACAGGACAGGGGCAACAGAGTACAGGACAGGGGCAACAGAGTACAGGACAGGGGCAACAGAGTACAGGACAGGGGCAACAGAGTACAGGACAGGGGCAACAGAGTACAGGACAGGGGCAACAGAGTACAGGACAGGGGCAACAGAGTACAGGACAGGGGCAACAGAGTACAGGACAGGGGCAACAGAGTCATGACAGGGGCAACAGAGTACAGGACAGGGGCAACAGAGTACAGGACAGGGGCAACAGAGTACAGGACAGGGGCAACAGAGTACAGGACAGGGGCAACAGAGTACAGGACAGGGCAACAGAGTACAGGACACAACAGAGTCCACCATCAGTTCATCAACTCTACTCTTAATTGCTTTTACTGTCAGTACCTCAGTCTCTTCTCAAACACAACAAGGAGGGAGAGAGGGACTGATATAGGTACTGAGGGCTGGATATAGGAAGAGGCAAGTTATTATATATATATAAGAGGGGTACCTGGTGCAATTGTAGGGACCCATAGCCTCGGAGAAAAGAATAAAGAGTATTCAGAGAAGACCTTGTGGCTTCTCACTGAACACTTTAATATTTTGTTTTCCTACCACCCTTCCTTTTTATTATTTTATACAATATGATTTATTTATTAATATATATATATATATATATATATATATATATATATATATATATATATATATATATATATATATGAGAGGGAGAAAGGGGGAGTGAGAGAGAGAGAGAGAGAGAGAGAGAGAGAGAGAGAGAGAGAGAGAGAGAGAGAGAGAGAGAGAGAGAGAGAGAGAGAGAAAATGAGGAAAATATAAGAAACAGGAAGTGTTGAAGTGTTGAAAGATAAACATAAGTGGGGGGGGGGGGAGAGAGGAAAGCATATAAATTCAATAATAATAATAATAATAATAATAATAATAATAATAATAATAACAAAAATAATAATAATTAACTAGTAGAATAAGTTCCATCTACAATTACCTGACCACCGGAGCTGACCCGTGACGACCATCGTGGCTTTAATATCATTTGCTTTATTAAAACGAAATGAATTAAAATATCAGAATACGTGCAGGAATTAATCATTTATTTGTTGGGAATGATTTGGAATTTTTGGTTTAAATATTTTATATATATACTCGGAATTAAACACACAAATAGTTATATATTTTATGTGTTTGTGGGGGGGTAGAGGGTAGGGGGTGGGGGTGGGGAGGGGGTAGGGGGTAGGGGTAGGGTGGGGGTGGGGAGGGGGTAGGGGGTAGGGGGTGGGGGTGGGGAGGGGGTAGGAATGAGCATACCAGACAAATTAATTTCCCCTAAAAACCCCCATACTGTTCTGTTCATTCCAAATATCTATTAGCTACTGAATATATTAATGATCTAATTCGTTAAAATCATATCAGTTAATAAATATATTTTAAATTAAACACAATTTATTTCGCTTTGTAGAGCTTGAATAACTGGCTAATCATATTTAATTTAAATGACTGAGTTAAACGTGCTCCAAATTTAATATTTTTTAATGACAAGAGTAATACATTTATTTATTGTAATGATAAGTTACACCGTCACAGACAAGCACTCCACACCGTGTTCCACCCACACAGACAAGCACTCCACACCGTGTTCCACCCACACAGACAAGCACTCCACACCGTGTTCCACCCTCACAGACAAGCACTCCACACCGTGTTCCACCCTCACAGACAAGCACTCCACACCGTGTTCCACCCTCACAGACAAGCACACCACACCATGTTCCACCGTCACAGACAAGCACTCCACACCATGTTCCACCCTCACAGACAAGCACTCCACACCATGTTCCACCGTCACAGACAAGCACACCACACCGTGTTCCACCCTCACAGACAAGCACACCACACCATGTTCCACCGTCACAGACAAGCACACCACACCATGTTCCACCCTCACAGACAAGCACACCACACCATGTTCCACCGTCACAGACAAGCACACCACACCGTGTTCCACTCACACAGACAAGCACTCCACACCGTGTTCCACCGTCACAGACAAGCACTCCACACCATGTTCCACCCTCACAGACAAGCACACCACACCATGTTCCACCGTCACAGACAAGCACTCCACACCGTGTTCCACCGTCACAGACAAGCACACCACACCATGTTCCACCGTCACAGACAAGCACACCACACCGTGTTCCACCCTCACAGACAAGCACACCACACCATGTTCCACCGTCACAGACAAGCACTCCACACCATGTTCCACCCTCACAGACAAGCACACCACACCATGTTCCACCGTCACAGACAAGCACACCACACCGTGTTCCACCGTCACAGACAAGCACTCCACACCATGTTCCACCGTCACAGACAAGCACACCACACCATGTTCCACCCTCACAGACAAGCACACCACACCATGTTCCACCGTCACAGACAAGCACACCACACCGTGTTCCACCCTCACAGACAAGCACACCACACCATGTTCCACCCTCACAGACAAGCACACCACACCATGTTCCACCGTCACAGACAAGCACACCACACCATGTTCCACCGTCACAGACAAGCACTCCACACCGTGTTCCACCCTCACAGACAAGCACACCACACCGTGTTCCACCCTCACAGACAAGCACACCACACCATGTTCCACCGTCACAGACAAGCACTCCACACCGTGTTCCACCCTCACAGACAAGCACTCCACACCGTGTTCCACCCTCACAGACAAGCACTCCACACCGTGTTCCACTCACACAGACAAGCACTCCACACCGTGTTCCACCGTCACAGACAAGCACTCCACACCATGTTCCACCCTCACAGACAAGCACTCCACACCGTGTTCCACTCACACAGACAAGCACTCCACACCGTGTTCCACCGTCACAGACAAGCACTCCACACCATGTTCCACCCTCACAGACAAGCACTCCACACCGTGTTCCACTCACACAGACAAGCACTCCACACCGTGTTCCACCGTCACAGACAAGCACTCCACACCGTGTTCCACCCACACAGACAAGCACACCACACCACGCCCCACCCACACAGACAAGCACACCACACCACGCCCCACCCACACAGACAAGCACACCACACCACGCCCCACCCACACAGACAAGCACACCACACCACGCCCCACCCACACAGACAAGCACACCACACCACGCCCCACACACACAGACAAGCACACCACACCACGCCCCACCCACACAGACAAGCACACCACACCACGCCCCACACACACAGACAAGCACACCACACCACGCCCCACACACACAGACAAGCACACCACACCACGCCCCACCCACACAGACAAGCACACCACACCACGCCCCACACACACAGACAAGCACACCACACCACGCCCCACCCACACAGACAAGCACACCACACCACGCCCCACCCACACAGACAACCACTCCAAACCACCAACCAACCAACCATCACACACAAGAGCACTACGCTTCTCCCACTCGACACCAACAACCCCCCAACGAAACTAACCAAGACCGGAACATCGCCATGTGATCCGCAGTAGACGACGACACCTGAGTATTACCAGATGCAAGTATTCCAAGACTCCCAGACGAGACGTTTGGTCGACGACAGGTTTGGTCGACGACAGACCTGGTACGACGAGCCAGAATATACCCAGCAGGAGTGGCCCGCGACGACCGCACAAGCAGGAAGACACCTGGATAAGCAGACAAACAGGTGTGTGTGTAGGTAGACAGCTGGAGAGGCATACAAGCAGACAAGCAGGTATGCAGGAAGACAACAGGATGGGACAAAAAAAACGTAGTAAGCAGGCAAGCAATGGGTCGGAATACAAGCTCATAATCTGGCAGACATGCAGGTAAGCAGACAGCTGAGCAGCGAGACAGGCAGGCTGGCAGGTTGCAATCTTCCAGGAACCTGTTCATATTCCCACACCATCCCTTGCATTCATTACGCTCAGAGAGAGAGAGAGAGAGAGAGAGAGAGAGAGAGAGAGAGAGAGAGAGAGAGAGAGAGAGAGAGAGAGAGAGAGAGAGCGAGCGAGCGCATGTATACCTGCTTGATTGCTTGATTACCTCCCTCAGTGCCATAAGCCACCACCAGGTGGTCATTAGCCTACCAACAGAGCAGGATACGCCTTAGCATTCTTTCAGCTCGAACGACCAATTTTACGCATGTTGTAAAATCAGCGATTACATCAGTATTACGCTCCGGGGTCACATCCATTCATAATTTAGGCATCAATAAAGTGGTCTGGAGAAGATAAGATCACAAAGACCATTCTTATCCTCCCTCACCCAGCAACAAGTTAGCCTTGATAGCAGGTCTATTTACGTATATATATATTTTACATATATATATATATATATATATATATATATATATATATATATATATATATATATATATATGTGTGTGTGTGTGTGTGTGTGTGTGTGTGTGTGTGTGTGTGTGTGTGTGTGTGTGTGTGTGTATGTGTGTGTGTGTGTGTGTGCAGGATCATACACATCCCTTCAGAGGATGGTGTATGATGGTGTGTAGGCTCCAGCAGTTTACTGAAGAAGAATCAGGATAGCAAGAGCACAGAATGAGGATAACAAGAATGCATCCTCTTGTCCAAAGGTCAAAGTGCCCATAGAATATAGAATACTGTATACAAAAATTACAATGCTGCATCCAAAAATGTATTTTCTTAACGCCTGACTTTGTAAAGATTCCGACAGAAACGGCCACAACCAAACTTTAACTTTGTCTGGGTTAAGTATACTGCATATGGTTATCTTGAGATTATCTTGAGTTTATATATATGAGATTATCTATATGTTTAATAAATTTGTCCAACAACTGCCTACATTAGGTCTAGGTTTGTTTGCTGTCTCTCTTCCAGAAGAGTTTGCAAGTTTCGCATGTTTTCAAGTGCTTGCAGAGCAGACTTTGAATCCCAGAAAATGACTCGTGCTCCTATGTGGCAGCTAGTTGTAGAGCTCAGCTAGTTCTCTTAGTGTAGAGCTCAGCTAGTTCTCTTAGTGTAGAGCTCAGCTAGTTCTCTTAGTGTAGAGCTCAGCTAGTTCTCTTAGTGTAGAGCTCAGCTAGTTCTCTTAGTGTAGAGCTCAGCTAGTTCTCTTAGTGTAGAGCTCAGCTAGTTCTCTTAGTGTAGAGCTCAGCTAGTTCTCTTAGTGTAGAGCTTAGCTAGTTCTCTTAGTGTAGAGCTTAGCTAGTTCTCTTAGTGTAGAGCTTAGCTAGTTCTCTTAGTGTAGAGCTCAGCTAGTTCTCTTAGTGTAGAGCTTAGCTAGTTCTCTTAGTGTAGAGCTTAGCTAGTTCTCTTAGTGTAGAGCTCAGCTAGTTCTCTTAGTGTAGAGCTCAGCTAGTTCTCTTAGTGTAGAGCTCAGCTAGTTCTCTTAGTGTAGAGCTTAGCTAGTTCTCTTAGTGTAGAGCTTAGCTAGTTCTCTTAGTGTAGAGCTCAGCTAGTTCTCTTAGTGTAGAGCTCAGCTAGTTCTCTTAGTGTAGAGCTCAGCTAGTTCTCTTAGTGTAGAGCTCAGCTAGTTCTCTTAGTGTAGAGCTCAGCTAGTTCTCTTAGTGTAGAGCTCAGCTAGTTCTCTTAGTGTAGAGCTCAGCTAGTTCTCTTAGTGTAGAGCTCAGCTAGTTCTCTTAGTGTAGAGCTCAGCTAGTTCTCTTAGTGTAGAGCTCAGCTAGTTCTCTTAGTGTAGAGCTCAGCTAGTTCTCTTAGTGTAGAGCTCAGCTAGTTCTCTTAGTGTAGAGCTCAGCTAGTTCTCTTAGTGTAGAGCTCAGCTAGTTCTCTTAGTGTAGAGCTCAGCTAGTTCTCTTAGTGTAGAGCTCAGCTAGTTCTCTTAGTGTAGAGCTTAGCTAGTTCTCTTAGTGTAGAGCTCAGCTAGTTCTCTTAGTGTAGAGCTCAGCTAGTTCTCTTAGTGTAGAGCTCAGCTAGTTCTCTTAGTGTAGAGCTCAGCTAGTTCTCTTAGTGTAGAGCTCAGCTAGTTCTCTTAGTGTAGAGCTTAGCTAGTTGTTTAACCTGACACTGATAGTCTGTATATAAGAATTATTTACGCTGCTGCTACAGACTGCTGCAGTCCGTCCTGTTGACGTGTGGACAGAGCCACCAGTGTAAACACAGTCCTCGCCAGACTTTAGTTTATTGATAGAGGAGAGAATCATTCCCAGTGTGACTCCTGTAAGAAGAGAAAGAGTTCACAAAGCAGCTCACCAACACTGACCCCTCTCACCTCTCCCACTCTCTTATCTCTCCTACCCTCTCAGCTCCACTCCTCTGCAACTCTCTCAGAACCCCCATCTCTCCCATTCTTTCAACCCCCTTATCCCTCCCACTCACTCAGCCCTTCCCCTCTCCTACCCTCTCAGCCCCATTTCTCTCCCACTATCTCAATCCCCCCCCCTTCTATCCCACTCAGTCCCTCAGCTATCTCTCTCACTCAGTCCCTCTCCCGCTCTCTTAAGTCTCTCACCTCCTACCCCCACTCCTGAAGCCCCCACACCACCTACCCCCACTCCTGAAGCCCCCTCACCTTCTACCCCCACTCCTGAAGCCCCCTCACCTTCTACCCCCACTCCTGAAGCCCTCCACGTCCTACCCCCACTCCTGAAGCCCCCCACCACCTATCCCCACTCCTGAAGCCCCCTCACCTTCTACCCCCACTCCTGAAGCCCTCCACGTCCTACCCCCACTCCTGAAGCCCTCCACGTCCTACCCCCACTCCTGAAGCCCCCCACCACCTATCCCCACTCCTGAAGCCCCCTCACCTTCTACCCCCACTCCTGAAGCCCTCCACGTCCTACCCCCACTCCTGAAGCCCTTCACGTCCTACCCCCACTCCTGAAGCCCCCCACCACCTATCCCCACTCCTGAAGCCCCCTCACCTTCTACCCCCACTCCTGAAGCCCTCCACGTCCTACCCCCACTCCTGAAGCCCTCCACGTCCTACCCCCACTCCTGAAGCCCCCCACCACCTATCCCCACTCCTGAAGCCCCCTCACCTTCTACCCCCACTCCTGAAGCCCTCCACGTCCTACCCCCAC
>NC_091154.1:36665219-36700219 GCF_040958095.1 Procambarus clarkii | reverse complement strand
CATTTACTCTCAAACTTCACAGTAAGGTTCTCAAACACAGCGTAGGGACACCTCAGCTGTGGGAGAGAGAGAGAAGAATCTCTCTTCTCCTACACGGATCTGGAAGCTGAGTTGAGAGTCGTGTTAAGCAAACTTCAGTGCCCGGTACGTGCAGTGAACTCATACGTCAACAGCCTGGTTGATCAGTCCAGCAACCAGGAGGCCTGGTCGACGACCGGGCCGCGGGGACGCTAAGCCCCGGAAACACATCGAGGTAACCTCAAGGTAGGCCCGCCAAAAGATATACCACCATCTGCTCCGCCAATGAGGTGTCGTGTATTAGTGCCAAAGTCGGCATTACCTCTGCTCAAACAGTGTTACCAAGCGGGACACTTCACCCCCTGGGTCTACTGTGGAAAGAAACTTATTTACATACATAGTGAGTCTATTTCTCTAGTGTTGCCCTTGACTGTTCACTCAGAGGAAGGTCTTCTTTCTCCCTATCTCTTCAACCTAGTATCTCAACATCTTCTTAAGTGTATACTTCTTCAACATGTGTATATATATATATATATATATATATATATATATATATATATATATATATATATATATATATATATATATATATATATATATATATATATGTACATGTATATATAACAAAAGCTTCAAAAGATTGTCACTTGCTTAGCTGAACGAATTATGGGGCTCAGTTCCTGAACCTCTGTAACCCTTTATACCACCGCCCACGGGATGGGTATTGGGTGCATAATAAGGCAATTTTTAATATTCCGATGACGACTAACAGCCTGTCAGCAGCATATTTGTATGCCTGTGAAGGTTAACCACCGCAACCAATGGCCTTGTTGACGGTGAAGCTTGTCAGTGCATCCCTAATTGCTGTCTACGTCACGCACACATTAGCAGTCAAGAAGGTATAGCATCCTAATGATATCTTAAGAAACTGTTCTTGCTCTCTAAGTCACTAAAACACCTTAAGAGTGAACAAATCCACAAGGGCCGTGACGAGGATTCGAACCTGCGTCTGGAACCTTAAGACTTCCAGAGAAGTGCGGACGTCACATCGCTGCTATGTCAACATCCTGACGGCTGAGTAGACAGCACTTTAGATTCGTAGTCCTGAGGTTCCGGCTTCGATCTCCGGTGGAGGCGGAAACAAATGGGCAGTTTCTTTCACCTTGATGCCCCTATTACCTAGCAGTAAATTAGGTACCTGGGAGTTAGACAGCTGCTACGGACTGCTACCTGGGGATGCGTAACAAAAATGAGGCCTCAATTATCTCAAGATAACCTCAAGATCCTCTACTGGATCACCAGCCCTTCACTGCAACACACCTCGAACTGGCGCCAAAGAGTTTATTTCCTTCCACAATTAATACAAATCTGAACTTGCCTTCTGCTGCTACTGCTGCTGCTGCTACTGCTGCTGCTACTACTTGTGTTCCTTACGCCAAGACGTGCAATGCTTAAACGTGACTCTTATCTGCTACACCTGTTCTGGAAGGAAGTGGCAGGGGTGAAAGGGGCAGGGGTGAAAAAGGTAGGGGTGAAAAGGAAAGGGGGTAGGGATGAAAGGGGTAGTTTGGGGAAGGTGCAAGGAATGTGGCAAATGTGACCCAGGGGCCACATTGGCAGTGTAACACATATAATCTTGCGTAGCGTCATCGACAAATTAGTTCCAAGCAGGCACAAGACTCCAGGGTTTCCTGCACACGCCCCCACATACCCTCACACCCGCCTTCAACGGTGTTCTTGAGTTCTTTCGTCGTGTACAATTGTACGGTATCGTGGTGGTGCAGAGATTGTTCATGCAGGGTTAGATTCTCACAAACCTGGAGTATACCTGAAGGAGGTTCTGCGAGTTCTTCTACTACCACAACATACTTAAATGTGTTGATGAAGATGGCTGCCATCTTGACAGCGGGAAGGAGGGAGCAAGGGAAGAAAGGATTGAGCGCTAAACCCCTTAGGGGAATGACAGAAGACAGGAGACAGAGAAGAGGACGAAGAAATAGAGTGAAACATTCCCAAATGGAGGGACGAACTATCTCTCTCTTAGGATAGAGTGAGAATGCAAGGAGAGAGAGAGTAACCAGATTTTAACAAAGGCGCCTTGAAGTTACTTAATGTACATCTGACAGGTGAGTGGACAGCGTTTCGGATTCGTAGTCCTGAGGTTCCGGGTTCGATCCCCCGGTGGAAATGGAGACAAATGGGCAAAATGTTTCTTTCACCCTAATGCCTCTGTTACCTAGCAGCAAATAGGTACCTGGGAGTCAGACAGCTGCTACGGGCTGTTTCCTGAGGGTGTGTAACAAAAAGGAGGCCTGGTCGAGGACCGGGCCGCGGGGACGCTAAAGCCCCGAAGTCATCTCAAGATAACCCCCAAGATAACGCTGCAAATCCCTGACCCCTCACAAGATTCTACGGCAACTCATAAACAGTCCGTCCTCATAAACAGTCCATCCTCATAAACACAACCCGTCCTTATAAACACAGCCCGTCCTCATAAACACAGCCCGTCCTCATAAACACAGCCCGTCCTCATAAACACAGCCCGTCCTCATAAACACAGCCCGTCCTCATAAACACAGTCCGTCCTCATGAACAGTCCGTCCTCATGAACAGTCCGTCCTCATAAACACAGCCCGTCCTCATAAACAAAGGCCAAAGTCCATTCCATGCACCCGCCAAACCCCTATTTATGAATGAAAAACGGTTTACACACGAATCACTACTAATGACGTTCGAACACTTTTCGGAAGGTGCCTCGCTGATGAGTTTTGTTCGAACCACAACGCTGTAAATGCTTCACCCACGAACTACAAATACAAATAATCGCCAACAGAACCTAAACACCTAACCTAACCAGAGCCTAAATATGCGCAGTATGCTAATATATGCTGCATCTCGTTGCAATATATATATACTGCCTCTCGCCATCTTAATTTACATTTGAGAAAATTCCTATTTTGAGTGAACAGCATGTTATAATTGATGAACGCGTCTTTGGGGTCGACCGCTGGATGGAATGGACTTGGTCTGAGGACGAGTTGTATAATGCTTGTCCTCACATACTTTTAAAATGCTACACAGTCGCATTGGCTTAGCGCCTTCTCCTGAGAACTGCATTATGCCTTTTCTAACTTTATTTTTAATTACAGCAAGCATAACATAATCGAAGCGTAAACTGTAGGGACCATACCGCCATCCATGGGCCTATTTTTAAACACATGACAAAAAACAAGTTCCCGGAAATCACCGCATTAGGCGACCCCAGAGTTCGCTCCAGTTCACCCAGCAGCTTCTGGGGGATTGGTTGTTAACCGACTGGTGGTTCGTGTTCCAGGGGAAACAAGTTGGGGTACGGCTTAATATGAGCTATGGGAAGGGGAAGCTTTCAGTCTACTAACAGGAGTCAGACGTCGCCGGTTCCTGTACCCAACCCCCCCCCCCCCCTGTGGAAAAAACCAAAGGGGGGCACAGGGCACGAAGTAATGCTTTGCACACTCTAGTTAAGTAACAACCCAGATACCCAGTGCATAAAATGCAGTCCTACATAAAATGTAGGACTGTAAACCAGGAGGCCTGGTCGACGACCGGGCCGCGGGGACGCTAAGCCCCGGAAGCACCTCAAGGGAACCTCAAGGTAACCCACTCTAATTGCCCATTCACTATCGGAAAGTGTAATAAGCGAATGCCCGATTACCTTAGCCAGAGAGTATAGTGAGAGGTGAGGGAGGGATGGAAGGAAAGGGTGAGAGACGCTAGAAAAATGAAGTAAGATACGAAAGGGAGACAGGAGGATTAGAGAAAGAGGGGGGGGGGAAGAAGAGGATGTGTTAAGAGAAAGGGGAAAGAAGAGAAGACAAGAGCAGATAGAAGTGGCCAGAGGCGCTAGGAGAGAAAGAGAGGACATCAAAGGTACTAGGAGAGAAAGAGAGGACATCAGAGGTACTAGGAGAGAAAGAGAGGACATCAGAGGTACTAGGAGAGAAAGAGAGGACATCAGAGGTACTAGGAGAGAAAGAGAGGACATCAGAGGTACTAGGAGAGAAAGAGAGGACATCAGAGGTACTAGGAGAGAAAGAGAGGACATCAGAGGTACTAGAAGAGAAAAAGAGGACATCAGAGGTACTAGAAGAGGAAGAGATCAGAGGCATGGAAGGAATGGTAACTGAAAGAAAGGTAATACACAGAGAGGGAAAATATACAAGAACGAAACCCTTCCTTCACTTTTCCATCCTTCCATCCCTCTCTTTCCACTTCTCCACCCCCCATAATCCCTCCCCCATCCTATCCATGCCTACTCTCCCCTTCAGGCCAAGATTAACCAGGCTTTACTGTATATCAGAACGGGTAATTAAGGCATAGTTGAATTGCCTAACGAGGCCTATAAACCAAACACTTGAGCATATAGCGTGGGAGGGAGGGGGGGGGGGACGATGGAGAGGGGAGATAGAGGTGGACGAGATAACAGGGGGGGGGGAGAGATAATGTAGAGTGAGACAGTTGGGGCGGAGAGATAACACAAGACAAGGATGAGGGAGAAGAGGAGAATAAGATGAACGGGAGAACCAAAGAGAGATGAGAAAGATGAAAGAAACCGAAATAGAAAGTAAGGGAGAAAGCGAAAATAACCAAACAAAACAATTACGGGAAAATAACAACTAAAGTTATATTCGAGGTTGCAATCCTTTCATGTCGTGGCCCAATCGTCTAAGGCGTTTGTTTCGGAGTACCCAGAGCACAGGATCGAATCCTCGTCACTTCTCCCGTCTCCTGTGCTTCTCCATCTTCTTTTACCCCCCCCCCAAAAAAAAAAAAAGTGGGGTTCTTTCTACTCCGATCGCCTCACTGAATTGGGACGATTGGGCAGATAGAATAAAATATTCTGTCTATCATCTCTCTCTCTTTTATCTCTATCCTTCTCTCTCACAGACTATTTTTCTCTCTCGCTCGTTTCTCTCTGTTTCTCATCTTCTCTGACTCTGTCTTTCTCTTCTTCTCTATCTGCCTCTGTCTCTTTCCTTCTCTCTCTCTCTCTCTCTCTCTCTCTCTCTCTCTCTCTCTCTCTCTCTCTCTCTCTCTCTCTCTCTCTAATTAAAACTTAATTAAAACAATAATGTGACGTTTTAATCGGGTTTGAAAACGAGACAATGTTTGCTGGTTAGTCATATTTTGCCTAAATTGTCCGGCGGTCTTCAAAATATGATGCCTATCGGAAATATGACTCATGAGCGTTATTTGTGAGCGGAATTAAGGGTGATTGCACAAATTTGGAGTTTTTAATTACAATTTTTTATACCGTAAATATGAGTGAAAACAGCGATTGTGTAATCGTCTTCTGTGTTCCTCTATCTCTCCTTCTTTATCATCCTTTATCTGTGTTTTCGGTCAACTTCTTTCTTTACATAGTTTCCTGTTTTCTTGCTTCACTCGTTGTTTGTTTTTGTTTTAAACTTAGCTACTCAGAACCAAATGTCCATGTAGCACGGGCTATAGCGAGCCCGTAAATTTTTCTTCTCTCTCTCTCCTTCCCTCTGGCCCTTCCTACCTCCTTCCTTTCTTACTTCCCCTCCTTGATAACTTTCCTCCATCCCTCCCTCCCTTCTTCTCTACCTCTTTCCCCTCCATCCCTCCCTCCCTCCTTCTCTACCTCTTTCCCCTCCATCCCTCCCTCCCTCCTTCTCTACCTCTTTCCCCTCCATCCCTCCCTCCCGCACTGCAGCAAACTCTATAACAACGACCTCCTGGCACTGTGGACGTTGGTCCGGCTCTTGAGCAAAACCAACCCCCCATGTTGAGGTTCCCAGTGACTGTGTAAGTGCTTATCTAGCTGTAATTCCAGAGGCTGAGCCCTCCGGAATTACTCCCGCCTCTCCAAACCACAAGAGGTTAATGTACCGGCCCCCCAGCTCTTTGCTCTCTGATTAATCTACATTTCAATCTACGCGGTAAGTCTCCATTTAAAATCTCCTTCCTTAGTACAGTAAGACTATCCTATACATCACCGGAAACAAAGAAAAAACAAAGTCATTTTCTCTAATTACAAAAATAGCCATAAATAAATCGATTATTACTCCAATCGACAATGCAAAATGTTTTTGTTACAAAAAAAAAATAAGCCACAAAAACAAAATATAGAAAAAAAAAAAAAAAAAATTCCAAGTTCCCTCTCCTCGGGTAATGAGCAATTAAAATTTCATCGACAACTGCTTTCCCCAGGAAGGACACGACTCGCAGCCAATGCCACCATTGTCTGACTCCGCAGTTCCCGCTCGCGTAACAATGCAAGTGATTTGGTCTGTGAAGTATATACCCCCAGGTATGGGGGGGGCGGGGGGGGGGTTTAACGTGGTGGGGAAGGGGGAAGTAGGTTAACGAAAGGTTCTACTGCAGCCTGGGGGTGTTTAATGAAAGGTTTTACTGTGATCTAAGTGGTTTAATGAAAAGGTTTTACTGTGATCTCAGTGGTTTAATGAAAAGGTTCTACTGCAACGTGAGTTTATAACGAAGGGTCCTACTGCATCCCAGGGGCGTTTAACGAAAGGTTCTACTGCGGTCTGGGGCTTAACGAAAAGGTAATGTGCAACCTTGAAGGTTAAACGACAGCCCATCCTCCTGTTTCGGTAGTACTTATAGGAAGGATGAGGACCATAGTACATATACCGACATACAACGCAATTAGAAAGTAGAAATATCTAATGCAGAATTTGGACAAACCGGAAAACGATGTTCTACTTATGTTGCAAAGACAAAGCAAACTAACCTAGCCTCCCTAGGCCTAATACACGCTATCTGAGGCCTAATATAGTACACATGTGTACTATACTAGGCCTGAGGAATATTTCAGTTTGTTTTTAGCTTCATATTTGTCGGACTCTTATAAAGTGAATAGTACAAAGTTCGACTATCCAATTTGCTTAGTACGTCACTGTTTGTACTCTGTTGCACACAGTTACAAAAAGTACTCTCTAAAGCAGGATGATGTGTTGCAAACGAGGAGGTCTATTGCTATCTAGAGGATTTAAAAATGCGTTCTACTGTATTCTGACGGTTTAACAATGGGTTCTACTGCAATATGAGGCTTTAACGAAGGGTTCTACTACAGCCTGTGGGTTTAATAAAGGTGCTACTATAGCCTGTGGGTTTAATAAAGGTGCTACTATAGCCTGTGGGTTTTAATGGAGACTCAAATTAACTGATAAATACCGAGTCAGTGGAATAAATTACATGAACACTTCAATCCACATACCTTAATATTACTCAAAAAACAAAAAGCAGAAACACACATAAACAAGGAAATCAAGCGTTTGATTTCTTCAAGGAGATCGGAAAGTTTCGCGGTAAGTGAACTATCAGGAGAAAGCGCCCTAGACTTTCGCGGAAGAAAGTCTGAAGAAAGAAAGCGCGGAGTTAAAGACTATCAGTCTAAACATAAGTTTCAGAAGAAGGAAGAGCCGCTAAAATAAGGTTACAGCCAATTTGCTTTTAATTCACAGGGGACTTCTCAGACGCGGCATTTACACGACTGCTGGAAAACCTCGAATTTCCAGATTGGGCAGAAATGAGAGAAGAAAGCCTTAATGTGCTTTCACAAGTACTGTGACTGTAACTTGGGTCAAGTCAGAGTCAGAGTCTCAGTCTCTCTCAGTCTCTCTCAGTCTCTCTCTTTCTCTCTCTCTCTCTCTCTCTCTCTCTCTCTCTCTCTCTCTCTCTCTCTCTCTCTCTCTCTCTCTCTCCAGCATCACCACCGTTACATTCGCATAATCAAATTATCTCCTACGTTGCTTCGTGCAGCATGAAGAAAACCAACCCACAATCCGGCCACACGATCTGATAACGTTGAGCCCAACACAACTGGCACCTGGTGCACCAATCACCTCGTGTGTGTGTGTGTGTATCCGGCTACCACCGTTGCTACCAACACCTCATCTATCCGGCCAGTCATCAGGCTTGACGTCAGCGGCAATAAAGACCAGTACTCGCTATACGACAGAGCCTGAAGAGTTATTTTATGTGCTGGCCAAGACTGTGGCTGTAGGGGCTAGCTAGCTAAATCCCCTCCCTCGGGTTACTCGGATAAAGGAGGATTAGTCTGCTGTATATTGGAGGCTGGATTAATGTGCTGCGGTCGATTAGGTAACAGGATTGATGATTGATCAATTAAGAGACTCGTGTACAGGTATATGGTATACTTAACAGAGTATCTCTCTCTCTCTCTCTCTCTCTCTCTCTCTCTCTCTCTCTCTCTCTCTCTCTCTCTCTCTCTCTCTCTCTCTCTCTCTCTCTCTCTCTCTCTCTCTCTCTCTCTCGTCAAGTGTGGATTGTCTGGTTGAAGTAATGATGTGTGGATGTGAGGGTTATCTGATGTGGGATATATATGGAGATGAATATCCAGCATGGTTGCTTTCTTCACTATCATCACCATCATCCTCACCACCACCATCACCCTTGTCTTGACCATTATACACACCGTCATCTTCACCCCTCACAATCACCCCTCTACTTCACCATCACCACAACAATCACTCTCATCTCCACCCTTACAATCGCCTTCACTTTCGCCATCACTCTTACCATCACTCTCATGTGTTCCTCTCACTTCCTCTATTATATGCTCTTAATTCCCTCCTTCCTTTACCCCTCTTCCATTTCCCACTTCCACTTATTTCCATTTCCAATCAGGCTTCTTCACTCCTCCTCATCCACTGTTGTTTTGTTCTCTCCTGTTTCTTATTTCTCCGTCTGTCTCTCTTATCCATCTTTATGTTTCCCTGGCTCTGCCTCACCTTCTTGGCTCTCCCTCATCTCTCTGGCTCTCCCTCACCTCCCTGGCACTCCCTCGCCTTCCTGGCACTCCCTTACCTCCCTGGCTCTCCCTCACGTCCCTGGCACTCCCTCACCTCCCTGGCTCTCCCTCACGTCCCTGGCACTCCCTCACCTCCCTGGCTCTCCCTCACGTCCCTGGCTCTCCCTCACGTCCCTGGCACTCCCTCACCTCCCTGGCGTCCCTGGCACTCCCTCACCGTGCCAGTAACTGCCAGAGAGGGTCTAGCTGGCCCACCCCTAACAAGTGAGATTGAAGCAAATTAAGTTAAGGAAATACGATTGTGCTTATGTTTAGTGCAGTAGTGAGGTGTTCGAAGCCATTTCCCCTCCCTCACTATCTCTTTATCTCCCGTTATCTCTCTCTCTCTCTCACACTAACTCTCTCTTTTCTTTCTCCCACACAATATCTCTCTAACCTCTTCTCCCCCTTACCTCTCTCCATCATCCTCCCCCTCACTTCCTACAGCAAGTCCCTTTTTCCCTCCTTCTCACTCTACCTACCTACCTCCCTCCCTCCCTCCCTCCCTGTCTCACTCCCTGCCACCTTCCACCTCTCGGTGCCTCGGTTCAGTTACTAATACACTTTGAAGGGCTTATTAGAGAAGGGAGGGGAGAGAGGTGTGAGAAGAGAGGTGGAATCAGGGAGGCTATTACAAGGGCAGGAACTGGAGGGGCGGAAGAAGGGGGGAGAGAGAGAGAGGGAAAGGTACGGAGGGAGGGGAATAGAAGGGTTAGGGAGAGGGAAGATAAACCGCGGAAGAGGAAGAAATTGGGAAGATGGAACACCTGGATGGCGGTTGTGTAGGGCGTCAGTCAGATACTAGAAGATGGCTAGACTAAAGATAAGAGAGGCAAATACAGACGCTAAAGTAAGTTGATGTGTTTGTTGATGTGATTGTTGATGTGATTGTTGATGTGATTGTTGATGTGATTGTTGATGTGATTGTTGATGTGATTGTTGATGTGATTGTTGATGTGTTTGTTGATGTGTTTGTTGATGTGATTGTTGATGTGATTGTTGATGTGATTGTGATGTGATTGTTGATGTGTTTGTTGATGTGATTGTTGATGTGATTGTGATGTGATTGTTGATGTGTTTGTTGATGTGATTGTTGATGTGATTGTTGATGTGATTGTTGATGTGATTGTGATGTGGCCAGACTTAGCTTGTACCTCTGCTGATACTCTGAAGAGGAGAAGGTTCATAAACCTCACTTCTCCGGAAGACAAGAGTAAGGGGAGACATGATCACAAACTACAAAATTCTCAGAGGAATTGACAAGGTTACCTTGAAGTGTTTCCGGGGCTTAGCGTCCCCGCGGTCCGGTCATCGACCATGCCTCCTCGTTGCTGGACTGGTCAACCAGACTGTTTGACGCGGCTGCTCGCAGCCTGACGTATGAATGAGTACGCACAAAGCATCACATTCGCATCATCGCATCTCACTGACCAATGAGTTGGACAAAGACAAACTATTTAGCACGGGGTGAAACAGGAACAAGGGGACACAGGTGGAAACTGAGTACCCAAATGAGCCACAGAGACATTAGAAATAACTTTTTCAATGTCAGAGTAGTTAACAAATGGAATGCATTAGGCAGTGATGTGGTGGAGGCTGACTCCATACACAGTTTCAAATGTAGATATGATAAGAGCCCAGTAGGCTCAGGAATCTGTACACCAGTTGACTGACAGTTGAGAGGCGGGACCAAAGAGCCAGAGCTCAACCCCCGCAAGCTGGCGATAACAGCCCAATAAGCCGTGGCGAGAGATCTCTTCCAGGGAGAGATAATCAGACGAAAACAATCTAATTAGCCACCATTAAAGGTGTCTTGCCGGTGTCACGCCTCAGACCAGACCAGACGTTAATCAATGACTCAACAAAATCCCACAAACTAATATATATGAAAAAAACTAAATATTTTGGAAGTTAACTGTTCATTATCCGATATATTTGATCTTCTCGCACTGCTCTTTGTCTCTCTTTCCTTCTTTCTCTCTCTCTCTCTCTCTCTCTCTCTCTCTCTCTCTCTCTCTCTCTCTCTCTCTCTCTCTCTCTCCCTCTCCCTCTCCCTCCACGAACCTCCCACACTTAATTACCTAACCTAATATCACGCGAAAATTACCATATGCAAATGCTTTATATAAACAGTGCATTTATTTCTGTGTACTGCAGTGCAACGGGAAGAGGGGGAGGAGCATGTGGAACAGAAGGGAGGGGAAGGAGGGGCAGCGGCAGGACGGGGAAGAGGAAAGGAGGAATAAGTAGAAGAAAAATTAAAAGAAGCACGAGAGGAAGGAGAATTATGAGGAAGTCTCAGAGGAGGAACTCTGAGAGAGGTTATGTTCAGTTTAATGAGGCAGTAGATATATTTACTCTCCCATTTATCACACCAGGAATAGTTATCTTCTTGAGATGAGGTTATCTTAAAGATGATTTCGGGGCTTAGCGTCCCCGCGGCCCGGTCCTCGACCAGGCCTCCTTTTTGTTACACACCCCCAGGAAGCAGGCCGTAGCAGCTGTCTAACTCCCAGGTACCTATTTTCTGCTAGGTAACAGGGGCATCAGGGTGAAAGAAACTCTGCCCATTCGTTTCCGCCTCCACCGGGGATCGAACCCGGAACCTCAGGACTACGAATCCGAAGCGCTGTCCGCTCAGCTGTCAGGGCCCCCTGACAAATCAGGAGGGAGCTAGTGTGTTGGCGCCAATTGCCTGGTGTAGTTAGGGAACAACACAGCCTATGAGCGCTGCTGGAGATGTCAGTTCTCTCATGACTTCAATACAAAAGCCAGATTTGAGTATCCCCAAAAATTTTACATTAAAGAAAACACTGGCCTGAGGTTATCAAAGAAAACGTGTATAACAAAAACGTAGTTAATATTAAGGCCTGAGTTTCAAACATTATACAGTTCCAACCTGAATATAATCTCTGTTTAGGACAAGGATTTCACTTTCCACTCGACCAGAACACTAATCGGCGCTTACTAATGGGACATTAGTAAGCGCCGATAAGTATCCAGGCGGCTCAAATAGGGAGGATGGACACTCATCGTAATGACAAAGGCTCAGTTCATCAACCTTGTGGTTACCTTACCTTCCGATCAATGCATTATCTAAACAACAGCCACATGCACCAGCTGTGCTTAGTTCTTTAATGAACTGACGTAAGGACGGGCTGAAATTGTAATAGACCAACATTTGCCATCGGGAATTGATGTAACATTGGTTTGGCAATAAGATATTGTTGTTTGTTAAGGAAGGAGTGGGAGGGAAGGAGAGGGAGAGGAGGAGAGGGGTAGGAGAGGGTTTAAGTGAGATGAAGAGGGGGTAGTTGGGGTGGTGGTGGTGGGGGTTATGAGGGGGGTGGGGGAGGGAGGAGCAGCTGACCAACAATGCTGCGTGTGGTCACGTGACTCGACCCAACCCTGGCCAGCAAGAGTTATAACCCACTCCGTTTAATGAATGAACTACTTGGCATAGTTTCAGCGTTCTGGTACACAGCGCCTGAACCCGTCACTGTGTGGGTGTGTGCCCACACACACGACCTCTCCTTCATAGACTTGCCCACCAAGATGGACTTGTGTAAGGTCGAGCGCCAGTTCCTACGCCCCAGACTTCTTAGAAACGAACCATTTCATACAAATATTTTCTCTGATGTTTCCTGATCCTATTTGCTGTTTAAAGATGTCCGCCGAGTTGGATTATACTACAATTTTGTAGTTTAATCTTACGACAACTTACCAAGCTTACGCTGTCTTCAGCGCGTAAGCATGTATACTTGTATACTTGTAAGCATGTATATGGCGTGTTTTACGGCTCGTTAGCATGTATACTTTCCGTGTGTCGTCACGTTCCATTATTATAATATTTCATCTTTGTCTTTTTGAATCATATACGTCGTTATCATGTCTCCGTTTCCCATGGTAACAGCTGGGATACACCCTCCCTGTGACAGTAACAGCTGGGATACACCCACCCTGTGACAGTAACAGCTGGGATACACCCACCCTGTGACAGTAACAGCTGGGATACACCCTCCCTGTGACAGTAACAGCTGGGATACACCCACCCTGTGACAGTAACAGCTGGGATACACTCACCCTGTGACAGTAACAGCTGGGATACACTCACCCTGTGACAGTAACAGCTGGGATACACCCACCCTGTGACAGTAACAGCTGGGATACACCCACCCTGTGACAGTAACAGCTGGGATACACCCTCCCTGTGACAGTAACAGCTGGGATACACCCACCCTGTGACAGTAACAGCTGGGATACACCCACCCTGTGACAGTAACAGCTGGGATACACCCACCCTGTGACAGTAACAGCTGGGATACACCCTCCCTGTGACAGTAACAGCTGGGATACACCCTCCCTGTGACAGTAACAGCTGGGATACACCCACCCTGTGACAGTAACAGCTGGGATACACCCTCCCTGTGACAGTAACAGCTGGGATACACCCACCCTGTGACAGTAACAGCTGGGATACACCCTCCCTGTGACAGTAACAGCTGGGATACACCCACCCTGTGACAGTAACAGCTGGGATACACCCTCCCTGTGACAGTAACAGCTGGGATACACCCTCCCTGTGACAGTAACAGCTGGGATACACCCACCCTGTGACAGTAACAGCTGGGATACACCCACCCTGTGACAGTAACAGCTGGGATACACCCACCCTGTGACAGTAACAGCTGGGATACACCCACCCTGTGACAGTAACAGCTGGGATACACCCTCCCTGTGACAGTAACAGCTGGGATACACCCACCACTGTGACAGTAACAGCTGGGATACACCCTCCCTGTGACAGTAACAGCTGGGATACACCCTCCCTGTGACAGTAACAGCTGGGATACACCCTCCCTGTGACAGTAACAGCTGGGATACACCCTCCCTGTGACAGTAACAGCTGGGATACACCCTCCCTGTGACAGTAACAGCTGGGATACACCCTCCCTGTGACAGTAACAGCTGGGATACACCCTCCCTGTGACAGTAACAGCTGGGATACACCCTCCCTGTGACAGTAACAGCTGGGATACACCCACCACTGTGACAGTAACAGCTGGGATACACCCACCACTGTGACAGTAACAGCTGGGATACACCCTCCCTGTGACAGTAACAGCTGGGATACACCCTCCCTGTGACAGTAACAGCTGGGATACACCCTCCCTGTGACAGTAACAGCTGGGATACACCCTCCCAGCCCTGTGTGTGGACACAGCAGCACACTCTCATGAAGGCCTGAAGGCACGCGCCCTCATGAAGGCCTGAAGGCACGCGCCCTCATGAAGGCCTGAAGGCACGCGCCCTCATGAACTCCATGACAAGTAAATTATCATTTTAAACATTAAACAAAATTATTCTTCACTTATGTAGATTAGACCATTTTAATTATATATCATAATTAACCAAATTATTTTATAAACTGCGATGCCTGTGTGAGACCCATAAGCGTTAATAATAATAATAATAATAATAATAATAATAATAATAATAATAATTTTAGTTACGGGAGTTGGTTTCTCTATATACAAATACTTAATCCGATACAACGTATTTTATTAAAGCTTGAAACAAAGGTTCACTACAACAATAGCTGAAGCAGAGAGAGCAGTATTAGTAGTGGTACTACCAGCAGCAGTACCAGCAGCAGCAGCAGCAGCAGCAGCAGTGCCAGCAGCAGCAGCAGCAGCAGCAGCAGTGCCAGCAGCAGCAGTAGTACCAGCAGCAGCAGCAGGACCAGTAGGCAGCCGTGGTGGTGTCCACGACACACATCTAACTTCATCTCATTTTCTAAACATATACACACGCAGAATTTATATAGCGTACTAAAGATAAATGTAAATTATCTTGCGGGTGTGTATGTGTGTGTGTGTGTGTGTGTGTGTGTGTGTGTGTGTGCGCGCGCGCACGCGTGCCAATGACGCTGTAACACATGCCGACTGGAGGCCGCGACAGTGAAGGTTACAGTGTCGTGTCAACCTAACAGTGACGGTGACATTGCAGTGTCAAGGCAACAGTGACCCTAAATGCTTTATGAGTTTCCTTTCGCCCTATTAATAATCGGGGAAACACAATTAACTATCTCAAATGCTTGACGGGTATTAAAAGAGCTTAGTTGGAACAAGAAGGTTCTAAATTGATGGGAAGTAGGCCAACTTCCAAGATAAAATTTTTGATACAGGGAAATATAATTTGTACGAATGCAAAATTTGCATATGGACTCTACCTTGGAGTTGTTCCGGGGCTTAGCCTCCCCGCGGCCCGGTCATCGACCAGGCCTCCTCGTTGCTGGACTGGTCAACCAGGCTGTTGGACGCGAAATGAAATGAAATGAACAAATCCACAAGGGATTTGTTCATTTGATGCATCACGGTAGTGTGATCTCTGTGTGTGACTAATGCATCTTATTTTTAACCGAGTGGTCGATTCCGTAAAAATATAAATCTAGTTATTAGGTGAAATGAACGAGTTGTTCCAACGAGGTGTGTGCTTGCGCTCAACGCTCAAGCGCCCACTCTTTTTTGTGGGCGAGTGAAGTTGGACTGACCATGAGGTTGACCAGACCACACACTAGAAATTGAAGGGACGACGACGTTTCGGTCCGTCCTGGACCATTCTCAAGTCGATAGTCTTGACCATGAGGTGTGTTGGTCTCTGGAGACAAACACAACAATGTTACCATCATCATCAACAACTCTCTATCTCTACCCTACATATACACGAGGAAAATACTGGAGGGCCAGGTCCCAAATCTACACAGTAAAATAACAACGTACTGGAGTGAACGATATGGAAGGAAATGCAGGATAGAACCAGTGAAGAGCAGAGGTGCCATAGGCACAATCAGAGAACACTGTATAAACATCAGACGTCCGCGGTTGTTCAACGTCCTCACAGCGAGCATAAGAAATATTGCCGGAACAACCGTGGACATCTTCAAGAGAAACCTAGATCGTTTTCTTCAAGGAGTGCCGGATCAACCGGGCTGTGGTGGGTATGTGGGCCTGCGGGCCGCTCCAGGCAACAGCCTGGTGGACCAAACTCTCACAAGTCAAGCCTGGCCTCGGGCCGGGCTTGGGGAGTAGAAGAACTCCCAGAACCCCATCAACCAGGTATCAACCAGGTACCCTTTATCTGGTATCATTGATCTCGCCTCACTTTCGTCTCCTCATTCACTCGTATCATCTTCCTCTGTGTGTCTTTATCTGTTCTATCCATTGTCTCTGTATTTCTGTATATACATATCCTTTATTATATCCTCCGCCCCTCCCCCTGATACTCTTGTCGTTCCCCCTCAGCAGTGCGGCAGTGACCCCCCCCCCCTCAATCTGACTAATGGGATGTCGTCCCGTCTGTCTCTCAACCCTACAACGTAAATTCGACCTTCTCTTTTCATCGTGTATATCATCCCCTTTCCTTCCTGGCCTCCTGTCACTCCTTCCTCTCTGCCTTGCCTTCCAACACCACCCCTTTCCTTCTCTGACCTGTCACCCCCCATTACTTCTCCCTCCTTGACCTTCCATGACCTCCCTTCCTGACCTTCCATCACCAAGGCTTCAAATCATCCCCTATTCTTCCCATCACAACTCATCTATCCTGGGGAAATCCCTTTCAAAATGACACTGTACCAGTGACAGATGCGAGCCACTTCCTTCTCCATAAGGATCTGCTGACTAACATCACTAAGTGCCATTAAATAGACGATTAAACAAAGACACGAATACTAACAATGAAACTAACAATGCTGTTGTTGTTTTGAAGTACAGAAAGAAATCTATCACTCACTGGCCCCTTCCCTTCTTCCTTCCACCCCCTTCCTGAAGGGGTTCCCAGGGCATATCCCACCCCCTTCCTGAGAGGGGGGGGGGTCCCAGGTCATATCCCACCCCTCCTAAAAGCAGGAATCTAGGGGGGGAGGTGAGGTCCCTGCGGTAGCTCCTTGAGTGGTGCCCATCATGCAAGCCACGACACACTGCGTCACCCACCACGGGGAATAGTTGGCAGAGGGGCAAGGGAGTTGAAGGGGGAGATAATATAATGCAATTGTTGGTTAAAAACCTTCTCGCTAATTAGGACTCGATGCGGGTGTTTGCGGCGGGCGCTGGAGTGAGGTGCTGGAGTTAGGCGCTGGAGTGAGGTGCTGGAGTGAGGTGCTGGAGTGAGGCGCTGGAGTGAGGCGCTGGAGTGAGGCGCTGGAGTGAGGTGCTGGAGTGAGGTGCTGGAGTGAGGTGCTGGGGTGAGGCGCTGGAGTGAGGTGCTGGAGTTAGGCGCTGGAGTGAGGTGCTGGAGTGAGGTGCTGGGGTGAGGCGCTGGAGTGAGGTGCTGGAGTGAGGCGCTGGAGTGAGGCGCTGGAGTGAGGCGCTGGAGTGAGGTGCTGGAGTGAGGTGCTGGAGTGAGGTGCTGGGGTGAGGCGCTGGAGTGAGGTGCTGGAGTTAGGCGCTGGAGTGAGGTGCTGGAGTGAGGTGCTGGGGTGAGGCGCTGGAGTGAGGCGCTGGAGTGAGGCGCTGGAGTGAGGTGCTGGAGTGAGGTGCTGGAGTGAGGTGCTGGAGTGAGGTGCTGGAGTGAGGCGCTGGAGTGAGGCGCTGGAGTGAGGTGCTGGAGTGAGGTGCTGGAGTGAGTTCGCATGTTGTGCTGGCAACTTTGTCCCATGCGAGTGGTGTCACTGTATTGCCTGCATGAGCGAGCGTCGGTTCTTGGGCTCCGCCTTTTCGGCTGTCTTAGCACACAGCTTCCCGACGCTCCTGATTTCTAGCTTCCATCAATAGCCTCTCGCTCTGCTCTTATTTAAGCTATACAGTTTATACTTCCTTACTTTATAAAGATATCCCTATATATATATATATATATATATATATATATATATATATATATATATATATATATATATATATATATATATATATATACACTTTATTTTCTTTATCATATCTACTACATATGTTCTCTCTGACACACGCCTGATGCAGCCGGCAGCTGCTGTCCAACACTCTCTGTATCTATTTTATTGATTGGTGAACAGAAGCATCGGGTGAAAGAAACTCTACCCCATTAATTTCTGTCTAGGATGGAAATCGAACCCGGGCTCCGTGGACTGTGAATCCGAGTGTTTGAGTGTGTGTATGAGAGAGACAGAGAGAGAGAGAGAGAGAGAGAGAGAGAGAGAGAGAGAGAGAGAGAGAGAGAGAGAGAGAGAGAGACAGAGAGAGAGAGAGAGAGAGAGAGAGAGAGAGAGAGAGAGAGAGAGAGAGAGAGAGAGAGAGAGAGAGAGAGAGAGAGAGAGAGAGAGAGAGAGAGAGAGAGAGAGAGAGAGAGAGAGAGAGAGAGAGAGAGAGAGAGAGAGAGAGAGAGAGAGAGGAACGATCAGGAGAAGGCGCCAAGCCACCACGACTATATAGCCCTGGGAAGGAGAAGGATCGATCAGGAGAAGGATCGATCAGGAGAAGACCTGATCGATCAATAAGGATTTGGGATGGGACGAGGGATGGAAGGAATGATGCCCAACCACCTGGACGGTCGGGGATTGAACGCCGACCTGCATGAAGCGAGACCGTCGCTCTACCGTCCAGCTCAAGTGGTTGGGCGAGAGAGAGATGGAGAGAGTCGGAGATTGGGCTAAAGGTCTGACGACTTCCAATCCTTTTGAACAGTGTGACCTAGAGATTAAAGTACTAGACACACCAAGGTGCATGGAACCCTTGCTGTTTGGGTTCGAATCCTTCAGGGGTGAGGAGTTTTCTGTTGCATATTAGCTTGGGGCTCATTCAAGCTTGTTATATATATATATATATATATATATATATATATATATATATATATATATATATATATATATATATATATATATATATATATATATATATTACTAAGAACTCTTTGACCCGGCCAGGATTCGAACCCATGCCGTCCAGGATCAACCCTAAACGTACACAGTACCGTGACCACCGCACCAATAATCGTCTATAAGGTTCGAATCCTGGCCGGGTCAAAGAGTTCTTAGTGATATATGGCTTGCGCGTTCATGCAGCTTTCTCATATTTATATATATATATATATATATATATATATATATATATATATATATATATATATATATATATATATATATATATATATATATATATATACTGTAAGGTCGGTGTGCAAGTGGACAGGGCTTGCTGACCTTGACCAGTCTATAAAGGTCTCCAGGTGACCTTTCGTGGTGGCTGGTTTACTGAGTGGGTGGTGGTTGAGGAAGGGCCGGTCAGGACACCTAGTTGGGCTGCTGCGGTCTTCTTTATCACTATAATACTTACTGACGGTATCATCATCGTAATCTTAATTATTTATTTTTATTATAATCGTCTAGATGATTGTTATCTATTTTATTATCATTATATTATAATTTCTATATTATTATCTACGTTAGTAGTGTTATCTTTGTCACTTGATAAATATTAATAAAAATAGTTGTTTATTATTATTATATTTGTAAAGTTTATTAATAGTTTTGAATGTGTTTTTATATATTTTCCAGTGTGAGGATATTGTGGGTGTAGTGTGGGGTGTGGTGTGGATGTAGTGTGGGTGTAGGTGGGTGTAGTGTGGGTGTAGGTGTGGTGTATGTGGTGTGGTGTGGGTGTAGTGTGGATGTAGTGTGGGTGTAGGTGGGTGTAGTGTGGGGTGTGGTGTGGGTGTAGTGTGGGTGTAGTATGGGTGTAGGTGGGTGTAGTGTGGGTGTAGTATGGGGTGTGGTGTGGGTGTAGTGTGGATGTAGTGTGGGTGTAGGTGGGTGTAGGTGTGGTGTGAGTATGTGGTGTGGGTGTGATGTGGGTGTGGGTGTGAAGAGCTTGTGGGTGTGGAATGCAGGAAACCCCAGCGCCACAGCGAGTGAGAGAAAGCCTCCCCCACACTCCACCCACTCTACACCCACCTTGTTTGACTGGGAGCGGGCCCCCACACCCACTCTCCCACAGCCTCAGGGGCAAACTGGCCAACACTCATACAACGTCATTTTTACCGTGTAGAAACGTACGTAATCATTGTTACGGGTTGTCATTGCTAGGTATAATCGAGGGAGCCGGTCGGCCGAGCGGACAGCATACTGGACTTGTGATCCTGTGGTCCCGGGTTCGATCCCGGGCGCCGGCGAGAAACAATAGGCAGAGTTTCTTTCACCCTATGCCCCTGTTACCTAGCAGTAAAATAGGTACCTGGGTGTTAGTCAGCCGTCACGGGCTGTTTCCGCGGGGACACTAAAGCCCCGAAATCATCTCAAGATAACCTCAAGACAGCAAAGACATGGCTAGGAAGACCTTACCTTTAAAGAACACAATAAAGTAGCCGTCACAACTGCAAGAAAAATGACAGGTTGGATAACAAGAACCTTTCACACTACAGATGCTATACCGATGATGATACTTTTCAAGACGCTAGTGCTCTCTAGAGTGAGCACCAGGCCTTGACTTGTGAGAGCTTAGTCCACCAGGCTGTTGCTTAACCTGGTTGATTACCTGGTTGATGGGGTTCTGGGAGTTCTTCTACTCCCCAAGCCCGGCCCGAGGCCAGGCTCGACTTGTGAGAGTTTGGTCCACCAGGCTGTTGCTTGGAGCGGCCCGCAGGGCCACGTACCCACCACAGCCCGGCTGATCCGGAACTTCTCTTAGAAAACCGTCCAGTTTTCTCTTGAAGATGTCCACGGTTGTTCCGGCAATATTTCTTATGCTCGCTGGGAGGACGTTGAACAACCGCGGACCCCTGATGTTTATACAGTGCTCTCTGATTGTGCCTATGGCACCTCTGCTCTTCACTGGTTCAATCTTGCATTTTCTTCCATATCGTTCACTCCAGTACGTTGTTATTTTACTGTGTAGATTTGGGACCTGACCCTCCAGTATTTTCCATGTGTATATTATTTGGTATCTCTCTCGTCTCCTTTCTAGAGAGTACATTTGGAGAGCTTTGAGACGATCCCAATAATTTAGGTGTTTTATCTCGTCTATGCGTGCCGTATATGTTCTCTGTATTCCCTCTATTTCAGCAATCTCTCTTGCTCTGAAGGGGGAAGTGAGTACTGAGCAGTACTCGAGACGGGACAGCACAAGTGACTTGAAGAGTACAACCATTGTGATGGGATCCCTGGATTTGAAAGTTCTCGTAATCCATCCGATCATTTTTCTGGCTGACGCGATATTTGCTTGGTTATGCTCCCTAAACGTTAGATCGTCGGACATCATTATTCCCAAATCCTTGACATGCTGTTTTTCTACTATGGGAAGATTCGACTGTGTTTTGTACCCTGTATTATGTTTCAGATCCTCATTTTTGCCGTACCTGAGTACCTGAAATTTATCACTGTTAAACATCATGTTATTTTCTGCTGCCCAATCAAAAACTTTGTTGACATCTGCTTGTAGTTTTTCAATGTCTTCAGCAGAGGTAATTTTCATGCTGATTTTTGTGTCATCTGCAAAGGACGACACGAAGCTGTGGCGTGTATTTTTGTCTATATCAGATATGAGAATAAGGAACAGTAGCGGTGCAAGGACTGTACCTTGAGGTACAGAGCTTTTAACATCGCTTGGACTCGATTTTATCTGATTGACTGTTACTCTTTGTGTTCTGTTCGACAGGAAATTGAGTATCCAGCGTCCTACTTTTCCAGTTATTCCCATTGACCTCATTTTGTGAGCTATCACCCCATGGTCACATTTGTCGAACGCCTTTGCAAAGTCTGTGTATACAACATCTGCATTTTGCTTTTCTTCTAGGGCTTCTGTGATTTTGTCATAGTGGTTGAGTAACTGTGACAGACAGGATCTTCCCGCTCTAAATCCATGTTGTCCTGGATTGTGCAATTCATTGTTTTCCATAAAACTAGAAATTTGATTCCTAATCACTCTTTCAAACACTTTTATTATGTGTGATGTTAGTGCAACTGGCCTATAATTTTTATAGAGCGGCTTGGAGCGGCCCGCAGGCCCACATACCCACCACAGCCCGGTTGGTCCAGCACTCCTTGAAGAAAACAATCTAGTTTCCTCTTGAAGATGTCCACGGTTGTTCCGGCAATATTTCTTATGCTCGCTGGCAGGACGTTGAACAACCGCGAACCTCTGATATTTATACAGTGTTCTCTGATTGTGCCTATGGCACCCCTGCTCTTCACTGGTTCTATTATGGGTATCTCTGAAGTATACTGGATATCCCTGGGGTATGTTGAGTATCCCTGGAATATATGCAGAGTATGCTGTCTATACCTGGAGTATACAGGGCATACATGGAGTATATTGGGTATAAATGGAGCAGGTTCTGGGGGTTCTTCTTCTCCAGCAGGAGAGGACAGCCACAGTATCCAGCAGGGGAGGACAGCCACAGTATCCAGCAGGGAAGGACAGCCACAGTATCCAGCAGGGGAGGACAGCCACAGTATCCAGCAGGGAAGGACAGCCACAGTATCCAGCAGGAGAAGACAGATAAAACTAAACACACACAAAATGATGATGTCACAAGACCAAAACAAGGAGTGAACACAAGAGTCCTCACCACTGCCAGTCTGGGGAGTCCTTGGGAGCGTCTTCAACTTAACACACTTTAAAAGGTCTATTTTAATAATATTTCTTCCTTTCGCTCATGTTATGTATTTTGTATTATGTAATGTTGTTGGCTAAGATTAATACACATTTCTGGCTTCATAAGAATTGTTTTGAATCTCAGATATAGACAAGACTGAGAAATTATTGTGTAAACAGGACCTGTCTCGCCTGATGAGTGCAGGACTTGCCTCACCGGAATGTGCACAGGACTTGCCTCACCGGAAGGTACACGGGACTTGCCTCACCGGAAGGTACACATGACCTGCGCCGTCTGAGTACGAGCCAGACGGAACAATCTTAACTTACTCTCCACTGACGAAGACAGTAAACCGCGCCCAATATACTACCAGTCGACTGAGGGCTGAGAGGCGGGGCCCAAGAGCCGCGGCTCTTCCCCCCGTAAATACAACGGGCTGAGTTCTACTAGGTGAATACAGCAGCTTGTATTAAGGTACTCATCATCAGAGATGAGTGATGTGCTTCTCAGACAAAATGAGAGGCACAGAAGTAGACACACATGAGAGACACAGAGGTAGACACACATGAGAGACACAGAGGTAGACACACACATGAGAGACACAGAGGTAGACACACATGAGAGACACAGAGGTAGACACACATGAGAGACACAGAGGTAGACACACATGAGACACAGAGGTAGACACACATGAGATACAGAGGTAGACACACATGAGAGACACAGAGATAAAGACACAGAATGAGTGTCTTCGTCATGACGATAACACTAATAAAGATAACACTAATAAAACAATGGACTGTGTTTTTATTTAAATATAAATATTATTATTATGCTGCCAAAGCGCCATTGTTCTCGGTACGTTTATTATAAATGTTACTTTCCAATTTTGTTATCCCATTATATTTTTCAACCAGCGCGTCCTCTCCATTTGTCACAACGTGTCAAAAATGATGTTCTAAATTTGCCTGAACCTAACCTAACCTTACCCGCTGGACCCACGCCTAATATCGTACATAGATGTGCTATATGCGATGACTGGTACCTGCTTGATGGGGTTCTGGGAGTTCTTCTACTCCCCAAGCCCGCCAACTGGCGGTGATAGGTGATGACTGGCGGTGATAGGTGATGACTGGCGGTGATAGGTGATGACTGGCGGTGATAGGTGATGACTGGCGGTGATAGGCGATGACTGGCGGTGATAGGTGATGACTGGCGGTGATAGACGATGACTGGCGGTGATAGGTGATGACTGGCGGTGATTGACGATGACTGGCGGTGATAGGTGATGACTGGCGGTGATAGACGATGACTGGCGGTGATAGGTGATGACTGGCGGTGATAGGCGATGACTGGCGGTGATAGGTGATGACTGGCGGTGATAGACGATGACTGGCGATGATAGGTGATGACTGGCGGTGATAGTCGATGACTGGCGGTGATAGGTGATGACTGGCGGTGATAGACGATGACTGGCGATGATAGGTGATGACTGGCGGTGATAGACGATGACTGGCGATGATAGGTGATGACTGGCGGTGATAGACGATGACTGGCGATGATAGGTGATGACTGGCGGTGATAGACGATGACTGGCGGTGATAGGTGATGACTGGCGGTGATAGACGATGACTGACGGTGATAGACGATGACTGGCGGTGATAGACGAAGACTGGCGGTGATAGACGATGACTGACGGTGATAGACGATGACTGACGGTGATAGACGATGACTGACGGTGATAGACGAAGACTGGCGGTGATAGACGATGACTGGCGGTGATAGACGATGACTGGCGGTGATAGACGATGACTGACGGTGATAGACGATGACTGACGGTGATAGACGAAGACTGGCGGTGATAGACGATGACTGGCGGTGATAGACGATGACTGGCGGTGATAGACGATGACTGACGGTGATAGACGATGACTGACGGTGATAGACGAAGACTGGCGGTGATAGACGATGACTGGCGGTGATAGACGATGACTGGCGGTGATAGTCGATGACTGGCGGTGATAGACGATGACTGGCGGTGATAGACGATGACTGGCGATGATAGGTGATGACTGGCGGTGATAGTCGATGACTGGCGGTGATAGACGATGACTGGCGGTGATAGACGATGACTGGCGGTGATAGACGATGACTGGCGGTGATAGACGATGACTGGCGGTGATAGACGATGATTGACGGTGATAGAAGATGACTGACGGTGATAGACGATGACTGGCGGTGATAGACGATGACTGACGGTGATAGACGAAGACTGGCTGTGATAGTCGATGACTAGCGGTGATAGTCGATGACTGGCGGTGATAGGCGATGACTGGCGGTGATAGTCGATGACTGGCGGTGATAGGTGACGCCTGGCTGTGATAGTCGATGACTGGCGGTGACTGGGTGACAGGCCGGGGGCGACTGTCGATTGTCACCCTCCATCCACTTGGCATGCTCCCCCTTCACTGATTCAACGCCACTTGAATATTGCCTACGTACTGGGTTCCTGGTGGTCGAGTGGGAGGAAGTGTGCCGGGAGCCATTACTCAACCCTGGAGAGGGAGAGGGAGAAGGGGGAGAGAAGGGGGAGAGAGAAGGGGTAACTGGGCTGACGATGCTGATGATGGTAGAGTTTGGGCACACACACACACACACACACACACACACACACACACACACACACACACACACACACACACACACACACACACTTTGCTCAAATGGGCAAAGTTTCTTTCACCCTGAATGTCCTGGGGTGTGTGTGTGTGTGGTGTGGGGGAAAAAAAAAGTAGTTAGTAAAACAGTTGATTGACAGTTGAGAGGCGGGCCGAAAGAGCAAAGCTCAACCCCCGCAAAAAAAACACAACTAGTAAACACACGCACACACACACACAGTTTCAAGTGTAGATATGATAGAGCCCAATAGGCTCAGGAATCTGTACACCTGTTGATTGACGATTGAGAGGCGGGACCAAAGAGCCAGAGCTCAACCCCCGCAAGCACAACTAGGTGAGTACTAGGTGAGTACACACACACACACACACACACACACACACACACACACACACACACACACACACACACACACACACACACACACACACACACACACACACACAGAACAGCCTTCAGGAACCTGTGTAAGGAATCATCATTCAGAATCTTGTACACCACATATGTAAGACCAAGCCTGGAGTATGCGGCCCCAGCATGGAGCCCGTATCTTGTCAAGCACAAGACGAAGCTGGAAAAAGTCCAAAGGTATGCCACTAGACTAGTCCCAGAACTAAGAGGCATGAGTTATGAGGAAAGGCTGCGGGAAATGCACCTTACGACACTGGAAGACAGAGGAGTAAGGGGGGACATGATCACAACCTACAAAATCCTCAGGGGAATCGACCGGGTAAACAAGGATAAACTATTCAACACTGGTGGTACGCGAACAAGGGGACACAGTTGGAAACTGAGTACCCACATGAGCCACAGAGACGTTAGAAAGAACTTTTTTAGTGTCAGAGTAGTTGACAAATGGAATGCATTAGGCAGTGATGTGGTGGAGGCTGACTCCATACACAGTTTCAAGTGCAGATATGATAGAGCCCAGTAGGCTCAGGAACCTGTACACCTGTTGATTGACGGTTGAGAGGCGGGACCAAAGAGCCAGAGCTCAACCCCCCGCAAGCACATATAGGTGAGTACACACACAGACACAGCAGTAGCAGGAGGAGGTCAAAGAACAAGACACAGCAGTAGCAGGAGGAGGTCAAAGAACAAGACACAGCAGTAGCAGGAGGAGGTCAAAGAACAAGACACAGCAGTAGCAGGAGGAGGTCAAAGAACAAGACACAGCAGTAGCAGGAGGAGGTCAAAGAACAAGACACAGCAGGATAGAGTGTGTGCGAGGTTGGGTCAACAGCTGGGTGGCAATCTGTACATGTTTTGATTGCGAGGCTCGACGCCGGTGTCCACAACAGTGTCCTGGGTCTAGATTCACGAAGCAGTTACGCAAGCACTTACGAACCTGAACATCTTTTCTCAATCTTTGGCGGCTTTATTTCCAATTGTTAAATAGTTAATGAGCTCCGAAGCACCAGGAGGCTGTTTATAACAATAACAACAGTTGAATGGGAAGTTTTCCTGCTTGTAAACTGTTTAATAAATGTAACCAAAGCCGTCAAAGATTGAGGAAAATGTACACGTTCCTAAGTGCTTGCGTAAGTGCTTTCGTGAATCTGGCCGCTGGTCACCCGTTACGTCTGCCGCAGGGCTGGCTGCCCGGCAACACATCTTAGAGGTACAATTATGGCTCTTCTCTCATATGTACCTTCTGGAGGATAGAGCAACAGTCTCGATTCATGCAGGTCGGCGTTCAATTCCCGACCGTCCAAGTGGCTGGGCACCGTAATCCCATCCCAAATCCCCTATATACCTTGATGAAAATATATTTTTGCATGGCAATTCCTGCCAGGATTAATCTCGTGAATTATAGTGATGACCTCGTCCATCACGGCGAGTGATCACACCTTGTAAGAAGTACTCAAAGGATGGTTCGACAGTGTGTGTAATTTGAGGATAGTTTAAGAGAATATCCTCAAGAAAACTAGAATTAAGTAATTGCAAAGCTCCAGGTACCTCATACCGCCTCATACCTCATACCGTCTGAAGGGTCTAATGAGTAGACCTGGATTCAATAATGTAATATTGGAAAGTATGACCCAGTTCCTGCTCGCAGGTTTGTACATAGGAGTGCAGGGTTGGGAAATGTGTCAGTCCAGCCAGCTGCCACAGTTATAGCACAACTGGATCCTGGACATGACTGTAACAAGTGGACGCTTGTGATATTTATATCACACTGGAATGTTTGCAGCAATATAGTTTTGACAACAGTGATGGGCTATAGATCAAGTTTCACATCATCTTTTACATGCTAATTTAGGTACTACGTCCGTACTTTTTTGTATTATCGTATTTGGATAAATCTGCATTTAAGCTGCTACCTACGTTATATGAAGGGGTACACGTGCCACGAGGTAGCTATATGGTGCTAAAAGTCCCCATCTCGCAAGATGGTTGATGGTTAGTCACACTGGGCCATATGTGATCAGTAGCCTGCACTGGCAAATTTTGGGTGCATTATGAGGAAATCCTCAAGAACACTAAGTTAATAAAGTGGTTGCAAAGCTCCATGTACCTCACGCTGGAGGGTCTGAATGGTCTAATAACTGAGCCTTCAGTAATGTAGTGTGGGAGATCAAGACCAAGTTCCTGCTCACAGAGTTTGCATCTGGAGTGCTCAGGATTGGGTGATTCGTCACCTGCCCCAGGTTACATGTGGCAAGTTAATAAGGTGAACCTGAACCTGGATTTTTTTTTTATTTTATTGACACATTTAGGTACAACTGTAAATCCGAAACCTATGTTTTAGGCAGCACAAACCGTCCACCAGACTGTGCGACACAGTGATTGCCAGAATCTGGTTGGGTTACCGTTACCTGTGGCAGGTGGCTACAGGTGACGGATCTCCCAATCCTGAGCACTCCAGGTGCAAACTCTGTGAGCAGGAACTGCGGCATGATCTCCCGCACTACATTACTGAATGCCCAGTTATTAGACTATTCAGGCCGGCCGGCATGAGGTACATGGAGCTTTGCAATCACTTTAATAACTCTCCTGATCCTGGCAACAGCGGCACAATGAAATCAATGCAGAAGAAAAGTCACAATAACGTGGCTAAAAAAAAACGTTGACCAAACCACACACTAGAAATTGAAGAGACGACGACGTTGACATTCGACTTCATAATGGTCCAGGACGGACCGAAACGTCGACGTTTCTTCAATTTCTAGTGTGTGGTTTGGTCAACAATGAAATAAATCTGCGATTCGTACGCCCCTAGACTCGAAAAGGCGGGAGACTAGGGAGTGTAGGGCGGTGCAAGGCTGGTCTCTGTGTGCAGCCTGTCCTCCCGAATTGTGACAACGGACAGAAAATGATGTACTAAATTACCCGAACCTGATCGAACATAAAATAACTGACGACCTACGCATAGAAAACGTGAACTATTCAAGCCGCGATTTAAGGTACACCATATTTTGTCCAACTCATCCTCCGAATTGACAGTACGTTTTAATACTATGTGTAATGAGTACATTTCTTGACTGCCATACATAGTACATACTTGCACTTATGGGGGCTGTTACATTTACCTCCCCATTTTTGGAGGATGGGGTGATTTTGTCCGTTCGGGATCTTCACTTCGAAATGCGATGAGGGGCGGACCCGCCCCCTCTATAGGTGGGGCGGATCAGGATTGGAGTGGAATGATACCTGGTTGATACCTGGTTGATGGGGTTCTGGGAGTTCTTCTACTCCCCAAGCCCGGCCCGAGGCCAGGCTCGACTTGTGAGAGTTTGGTCCACCAGGCTGTTGCTTGGAGCGGCCCGCAGGGCCGCGTACCCACCACAGCCCGGCTGATCCGGAACTTCTCTTAGAAAACCGTCCAGTTTTCTCTTGAAGATGTCCACGGTTGTTCCGGCAATATTTCTTATGCTCGCTGGGAGGACGTTGAACAACCGCGGACCCCTGATGTTTATACAGTGCTCTCTGATTGTGCCTATGACACCTCTGCTCTTCACAGGTTCAATCTTGCATTTTCTTCCATATCGTTCACTCCAGTACGTTGTTATTTTACTGTGTAGATTTGGGACCTGACCCTCCAGTATTTTCCAGGTGTATATTATTTGGTATCTCTCTCGTCTCCTTTCTAGAGAGTACATTTGGAGAGCTTTGAGACGATCCCAATAATTTAGGTGTTTTATCTCGTCTATGCGTGCCGTATATGTTCTCTGTATTCCCTCTATTTCAGCAATCTCTCCTGCTCTGAAGGGGGAAGTGAGTACTGAGCAGTACTCGAGACGGGACAGCACAAGTGACTTGAAGAGTACAACCATTGTGATGGGATCCCTGGATTTGAAAGTTCTCGTAATCCATCCGATCATTTTTCTGGCTGACGCGATATTTGCTTGGTTATGCTCCCTAAACGTTAGATCGTCGGACATCATTATTCCCAAATCCTTGACATGCTGTTTTCCTACTATGGGAAGATTCGATTGTGTTTTGTACCCTGTATTATGTTTCAGATCCTCATTTTTGCCGTACCTGAGTACCTGAAATTTATCACTGTTAAACATCATGTTATTTTCTGCTGCCCAATCAAAAACTTTGTTGACACCTGCTTGTAGTTTTTCAATGTCTTCAGCAGGAATGAGCGGGGTAGGATGGATGCGGACAGGATGGGACGGGACAACACGCAGCACAATTCAAAGGAATATAAGAATTAGTAACTGGGCGTCCACAATGCAAGCCGAGTTGGTAGCAATTCTGGTAGCACTCGAAATTATTGACAACACTGAAGTAGACAGCTTAATTATTTCCGACTCCCTTTCCTCACTACGAGCAATAAACAGTTTGCAGTCTAGTAATAACGTGCTTGTCTTGGAAGCTAGACGTAGATATATAAGAATACTTAGCAAGAGGGTAAATATAAAAATGTTGTGGATTCCTTCTCACATTGGCCTGCAGGAACATGATAAAGTTGACGCCCTTGCTAAGGCTGCAGTAAATAAAGACAGTATTGAACGGAATCTTGAGTTATCAAATAGGTCCCTTAAAAGTGTCATTAGACGAGAACTCCTGGATGGATCTGAAGAAAGTAGAACAGTGCAAACTGGAACTAGCAGGTCCATTGTTCATCACAATACAATGTGTGAAGTAAAACATGTGTATGGGGCAAGTAACAAAGTCAGTAGACTAACAGATGTTGTCACAGCTCAAATAAGACTTGGCTACAAGTATCTCTGGCAGTTGGGCTTGTATAGGGATCTAGATGAAGAAAAGTGTAAAGTGTGTGGACAAAGACAGGGACACACACTCGAACACTATATCTTGGACTGTTGTAAAATTTAGTCATTTAGAGATAAATCTAAGCTCACGATGTGTGATATGGCAACCTATCTTATTACCAAGGATAAAATATCCTTGCGCTGTACCCATATTTCGCCCCCAGTAGATAAATGACATATGAGATTACGAAACTCAGTATTGTGAAGACTAATAATAAACAGCAGCTCCCCACTGACTGTACTATCTCCAATGATCAAACAATTATGTATTAGCGATAAGCTAATTAGCTACCATTAATGTATAATGACTATTGTAAATATATAACTCTTGAAATAGAACATTCTCTGTAACTAGCTGACATTGTAACTATAAGGTGTGAAGGATAGCTGAAAAATGTTTATGTAATTATCTAAGATGAGGTCTGATAAAGACCTTTTGTGCCCTCTGTAATGCTTTTGCGCTACCGCTCACAGGATGAGTATGGGGTGCACAATAAACTAGAAAAAAAATCAAAATCAAAAAATCAAAATCAAAAATCAAAATCAAATCAAACTCAAAATCAAAAGCACAATCAAAAAAATCAAAACACAGCCAGGCGGGATGACCAGGGCCTCATGCTATCCCATGTTTATGTTTCAGGGGAAACTCAAACGAAACGACTTCCATGCTTCCTGACACTGCCCGTTGAAAATAGCATCTGTGGTCTACTGGTGATCGACTTCCAAAGCTTTTCATTTCTAGCAGGCCGTCGACCTTTCCTGATCAGTGAGACTATCTGTGTCATCAGCCCGCAGGCCCAAATATCCCCACAACTGCGGTGGTCATGTAACTCCAACATAAACTTGTGAAGGTCCTCCATAAAAGCTTCCACCGATTATCCAGCAATATTTCTTATATATATACAGGGTTGTTGATTTGTGGAACCAATTACCACGTAACGTGGTGGAGGTGGGGTCCCTCGATTGTTTCAAGCGTGGGTTGGACATGTATATGAGTGGGATTGGGTGGTTATAGATAGGAGCTGCCTCGTATGGGCCAATAGGCCTTCTGCAGTTACCTTTATTCTTATGTTCTTATATTTGTTAGTAAGAGGTCGAAGAATCGTGGACTTCTGAGGGTAACACTGTTCTCCAACTGTTCTTACGGAAGTTCTTCTTTTCATTGCGTTTATTCTATGGTTCTATCATCTCTCTCGCTCTAATACGTCGTAACTTTGATGTGCAGATTAGGAACCCAACCTTCATGTCATAAAAACACAGGTTGCAACTGACAGCCATTTGTCACTTGTCTGATGGCTTGAATACGAGAGCTTCCATCGTGGATAGTTTTTGTATAATAAGGCATAGATAATGAGGTATCTTTATCGTTTCTGTTTCAGAGGACACAATATGACTGCTGTGAGTCTGTGTAGTAAAGAAGCTAACGTGATTCTGTGCAAATAGTGAAGGATCTCGCAATATTTTTTAGTTCAGATACCTGGTTTCCTTTTGAAGAAAGAGCACAGGATACCATTATCCTGTATACAGGATATATACATCCTTATACAGGATATCCTGGATATATACAGGATATATACATCCTTATACAGGATACCTATATAAGAGCACAGGATACCATTCCATTACGAAGTGTGCATATTAGATGTAATTTTTAATGTAAAAAATCTCCAATGAGGTGTGATTAAGACCTTTTGTGCCTTCTTAATCCTAATTGCGCCCTTTTTGCGCTACCGCTCACAGGATGAGCACATAATAAACTAGCCGCTTGAGGCGGCAAGAAACTCATCAAAAAATGAGACAGCATCTGTACTCTGTATTTAAATTACTCATAAATAATTAAAATGAATCTAATTTAAACGTGCCTTTAAAAATACAAATAAAATCACATAATCCAGAAATTAGGCCTCGATCGACGACCTTCTCAGCACACGAGTTTGGTTAGTTGTTCTCTGGACTTATAATAATAGTTCCCCCCGCCCCCCCCCCCCTCTCCCTGTTGTCTCCACCTGCCTACACATTGTAACGTATTTATTGACGTAAGTGGCTTGGTAAACAATGGAGAGGAACATGAGTAAGCACCTGCCCGCGACACACTGCAACAGCTGGCTTGTGTCAACACAACACCCAGCCTCTAACACCCAATTGGGTCCCCCTCACATCCTATTTCCATCCTCTTACACCAACCCTCTTCCACCACCGTCTTTTCTCCTCTTCCACCACCCCTCTTTCATCCTCTTCCACCACCTCCTTCCTCTTCACCTTCGTCCTCATCATTTTTTTTTAAATTTAAATTTTGCTCCGAGGGGCGAGTTTATTGGGCAGCGCCACTCATCTTGTGAGTGGACACACCGCCATAGCAGCATGTACAACACTCCCCAATAGGAAGAAAACCCGCTGGGTTGTTCATCATCTTCCAACGTTCAATTTGACTATCTTTACTATCCTCCTCACTTATCTTCACCTCCGTCTATCTTTCCTTCCTCCTCCTCCTCCATCTCCCCTTCTCTCCACTCCTGTCCACCAAACACTAAACGATAAAAAGGAGACATAATAAGAACGAAGGTAAGGTGGGATACATGCAAGACGAAACCAGCGGACGCTATTTAGACTGGCTGTTTACATCGCTTGTAAACAATGAGTGTAAACAAGAGAACGGGGGGGGGGGGGGGGAGGAATACCCAGGGGAAAACGCTGACTTTACTTCAATCAACGGCCGGTTGCCAAAGACGAAAGGGGGAGGAAGACGAATAGGGAAGGGGGTGTAAAGAGGGGAAGGAGGGGGGTGGGTAGAAGGGGGTGGGAAAGAGCAGGGAAAATATGGGGGGGGGGGGAGAGAGAGAGAGAGAGAGAGAGAGAGAGAGAGAGAGAGAGAGAGAGAGAGAGAGAGAGAGAGAGAGAGAGAAAGAGAGAGAGAGAGAGAGAGAGAGAGAGAGAGAGAGAGAGAGAGAGAGAGAGAGAGAGAGAGAGAGAGAGAGAGAGAGAGAGAGAGAGAGAGAGAGAGAGAGAGAGAGAGAGAGAGAGAGAGAGAGAGAGAGAGAGAGAGAGAGAGAGAGAGAGAGAGAGAGAGAGAGAGAGAGAGAGAGAGACCCAGAGGGGAGCACTCAACTGGATTTAGTCGATAAACTAATTTACAAGATCCACGTGTTCACCCCAAAATGAATATATGCATTATGAAGAGGGAGCGGAGGGATGGAGAGGGGAGAGGGAGATGGATAGAGCACATATAGAGGCAGGTAGAGTAGAAATAATGTCATTTTGTTTGTGTACGTTATCTCATTTACCTAATTGTGTCTGCGGGGGTTGAGCTTAGGCTCTTTGATCCTGCCTTTCAATTGTCAGTAAACTGATGTACAGGGTTCTAAGCCTGTTGGGCTATATCATATTTACAATTGAAGCTGTGTTCGTGTATCACGCACCCCAACTAATCTGTACTTATTTTCTATTAATTTATCTACGAAATTTTGTATATGGTAATCATGTCTCTCCTAATCCTTCTATTTTCCTGTGACTTGAGATTTAGTTACATTAGTCTTGCCTTTCATTTCCGGGACCAGTCTTGTGGCTTACCTCTGGCTTTTCCCCAAATATCTTGTGTTTGACAAGACAAGGCCTCCACGTAAGTGCCGCATATTCCAGGATTGGTATCTTGAGGTTATCTTGAGATGATTTCGGGGCTTTAGTGTCCCCGCGGCCCGGTCCTCGACCAGGCCTCCACCCCCAGGAAGCAGCCCGTGACAGCTGACTAACACCCAGGTACCTATTTTACTGCTAGGTAACAGGGGCATAGGGTGAAAGAAACTCTGCCCATTGTTTCTCGCCGGCGCCTGGGATCGAACCCAGGACCACAGGATCACAAGTCCAGCGTGTTGTCCGCTCGGCCGACCGGCTCCCGGTCTGGTATAACATATGTGGTACACAAAGTCATCAATGAGTCCTTATTCAGATTCCCAAAGACAGTTATTTTGTGTGCGTAGTCTGTAGTCAGTTATGAGAGTTCTTCTAGTCATGAAATCTGGCCGTTGGTGAAGATTGTTTGGTGCTAACTTGATGGACCAGGCTGTAGGTTGCAGCAGCCCGCATATCCATTACAACCCAGCTGGTCTAGCACTTCCTGCTTAAACTTATCCAATTGTCTCTTGAAAACATCTAATTTGTTTCTGGGAATATTTCTTACCTTTGGTTGGTGGTTGAAGAGCCGTTCGAGTTATTCTACATTTCCTACCATGTATTTCGCTCCAATAAGTTTGTGTTTTACTGTGAATATTTGGGATCTCTTCGAGTATTTTCTATGTACATGAGATATTTCTGTCAGAGAATGCATACAGTGTTATGAGATGGAACCATTAAGTCATGGGCTTTATTGTATGTATGTGTTGTACATGCTATCTGCAGTCCCTCTATTTCAGACATTTCTCCTTAGAAATGGGGAGAGTGTGTCAAGCGGTACACAGGACAGAATAGCACAAGTTTTATGAAGAGTAAGAACCTTCAAATCCAGTGATTTGAAGGTTCTGATAATACACCTTGCCATTGTCCTCGATGACGTTAGGTTTGATTGGTTATATGCTAATTAAACATTATGTTTCAACATCTCTGATTATAGATCCTTTAGGTGTCCCTTACCCTCGGTAAGAAGTTCTGACTGCGTCGTGCATCCAAAGCAGGTATCAAGCAAGCATCTC
>NC_091154.1:36650219-36660219 GCF_040958095.1 Procambarus clarkii | reverse complement strand
TGTTAGAGATGAACATATGTAGTAGACATACTAGAGGAAAAATAGACTGGTTAGAAAAGCGGGGTCCAAGAGCTAATACCTCGATTCTGCCGGCACAAGCAGTAAATCCAAATAGCAAATACTGTACACACACACACTCTTACTTTAAACGGAAATATGATAACAAATCAAGAGAGTCACTGCATTGAACTAATGCTGGTCTAAAGGTGGGGCTTAGGAGCTCGACCCTGCAGGCTCGACTAGGCGAGCACACAGCTCTGGGCAGAAGACATAGAGGAAGCCGCAGTTTCTCTAAACAAAACTTTTGTCAATAAACTGGCCTGAGGCTCAGCGGCCAGCCACGGCAGCGACTGGCTCCTTATGGCTTAAGGCTTTGAATGATATTTTGTTGTAGTTTGCCCCTAGGGGCGAGTTTAATGCGCAGCGTCACTCGTCCTGTGAGTGGATACGCCGCCATAGTGACAGTATTGGGCAGCGCCACTCGTCCTGTGAGTGAACACACCGCCATAATGACAGTATTGGGCAGCGTCACTCGTCCTGTGAGTGGACACACCGCCATAGTGATAGTATTGGGCAGCGTCACTCATCCTGTGAGTGGACACACCGCCATAGTGACAGTATTGGGCAGCGTCACTCATCCTGTGAGTGAACACGCCGCCATAGTGACAGTACTGGGCAGCGCCACTCATCCTGTGAGTGAACACACCGCCATAATGACAGTATTGAGCAGCGCCACTCATCCTGTGAGTGAACACACCGCCATAATGACAGTATTGAGCAGCGCCACTCATCCTGTGAGTGGACACACCGCCATAATGACAGTATTGAGCAGCGCCACTCATCCTGTGAATGAACACACCGCCATAATGACAGTATTGAGCAGCGCCACTCATCCTGTGAGTGAACACACCGCCATAATGACAGTATTGAGCAGCGCCACTCATCCTGTGAGTGAACACACCGCCATAATGACAGTATTGAGCAGCGCCACTCATCCTGTGAGTGAACACACCGCCATAATGACAGTATTGAGCAGCGCCACTCATCCTGTGAGTGGACACACCGCCATAATGACAGTATTGAGCAGCGCCACTCATCCTGTGAGTGGACACACCGCCACAGCAGCATATACAACACTCCCCAATAGGAAGAAAACCCGCTGGGTTGTTCATCCTGTCACTTGTACCCAGACACAGCTGGGACTTGCTTAACGATCTCAAGTGAACAGCTCTGTGCTTAACACCCCGATTAGGCTATTGTGAAAACATAGACAATTTGTGAGCCGTTACCTTTCACAGGAGGCTGCATTTGTAACGTTGGTTGATATTACATAAAAAGACAACTTAAATTAGTCGAAAGGACGGGGGTTGAATTCAGAATTCGGTAGCATATCGTTCCTTCTTCAGAACTCTACGGAGTGTAAATAGGCGTCTAGGAGGGTAGACCTAAGGTGAGGAGGTTATCTTGAGAGGTTATCTTGAGATGATTTCGGGGCTTTTAGTGTCCCCGCGGCCCGGTCCTCGACCAGGCCTCGACCCCCAGGAAGCAGCCCGTGACAGCTGACTAACACCCAGGTACCTATTTTACTGCTAGGTAACAGGAGCATAGGGTGAAAGAAACTCTGCCCATTGTTTCTCGCCGGCGCCTGGGATCGAACCCAGGACCACAGGATCACAAGTCGAGCGTGCTGTCCGCTCGGCCGACCGGCTCCCGTAGGAGGGCTCCAGCGATGCCAAAATGGTTCCAAATTGGGATTTCAGGGCGTTGTTAGTATGCTGTGTCTGCACCCCGTTTTCTTTGTCCTGGTGTCACTTCGCTATTTGTATGATCTTGCTCGATATTTTATTTCTTTTTTTTTGTTTGCTCCAGTCATACTTTACAATATATGATCTTGGCTTTATGTTTGTTCCAATGATGTTCGTTCCTGATCAGTTTACAGCTGGATTTACTTCTCACTGTTACTAATACTTTACCTTGCTGTTACCTTGTGACGGTTCCGAGGATTAATGTCCCCGCGGCCCGCTCTCTGACCAAGCCTGCTAATTGGTGGTCTGGTCAACCAGACTGTTGGCCGCAGCTGCTCGCAGCCTGACGCATGAATCAGGTTGATCAGCCTGCTTGATCAGGTATCCATTGGAACAATTTTTTTAGAACATTTTTTAGAATACTGAGGTAATAATTTTGCCTTGACGAAGAATGTGCAACTTGCTGAAGTTTAGAATGAAGGAGAAGTGAGAGAAGTGAGAGAAGTGAGAGAAGTGAGAGAAGTGAGAGAAGTGAGAGAAGTGAGAGAAGTGAGTAGTCTCACGCCACCTGACCTCATGACAACTAAGTGTGTCAACAGACTTGAGGTGCACCACCCGAAGCTCCTCATGGCACACGAGGAGGCCCTCAGGAGTGCCACGGAGACGCTCAACAGTAGTGTAGAGCGTTGCCTACTCTACAGTACTCATATATGTACTTCTAACCACATTACGACAGCATTAATCAATCAAGCTATGACACTATGTGTCCACCCAGCAACCGGATGGTTATCTTGAGGTTATCTTGAGATGATTTCGGGGATTTTTAGTGTCCCCGCGGCCCGGTCCTCGACCAGGCCTCTACCCCCAGGAAGCAGCCCGTGACAGCTGACTAACTCCCAGGTACCTATTTACTGCTAGGTAACAGGGTTACCCAGCAACCTGCTACTCCCTGACCGGAAATAACGGCACTATTTACACATCTTTCTGAATGTAATGTATATAAATATTCGCATGTCTTGCCGAACATTTACACACGTTCATCTGGTAAATGAAAACTCTCAGACATGAGTGAAACTATGAGGTTCACTGAAATAGATCAGCGTAACAGAATACACCCAAGTCTATCAGTTGATAGATCGTTAATAAGTGTAATTATTACTTAATGTAAGGTAATAAATATTGCATTCCACGTCAAGTAATTAAATAAAATATAGATATACTGATAAAGAAGAGAGTAGAGATTATGTAGCTGATGAGTAACGCGGTACTCATAGTGTCACAAGCATTCAGCTGAAGGGGGGGGGGGGTGATGTTAGTGAAGGTTACTCACTAAGGAGGAGAACTGGTCGGCGTCACTCACTCACTCACTCACCTTGAGGCACCGCTTAAGGCAGGCGGGATCACCCACCCGCGTCACTCAAGCAAACGGTAAGAACTGTTCTTGAATAGGTGCTTCAATTCCCCCCCTACTAACCTCCCCTCTCCCCCCCCCCTATTCCCCCGAACCTCTCCCTCCTATCCACCCCATTCTTAACCACCTCTAACCCTCTAACCCCCACCATCCGGTCAACCCAACTCCCGTCCCATGAAACCCACAATGTCTCCGACCCTCAATCCCCCCCCCCCCACCCCCTAGTACTCTTCCATTTCCTTTCCACCAGCAGTCCATTACACCCTTTCTTAATAAGAGAGGTCGGCGCCACGCTCCCCACACACCTTCCAACGCCACCATTATATTCACTACTAGTACACTCCACAATCCAAAGTAACAATTATGTTCAACAAGCACTGCTATTACTCAAATCCTGCTATTACTATTACTACTGCTGGTGGTAGTACTGCACTATCACCACGATTCATGCAGTTAAACAACACCGACGATTAATATTATTTTACAACAGAAACTACCATAATAATCACTTCATTGTAGAAACTACTATTACGACGATTTCATTATATAATCTACACTGCTCTTACTACCACGATTATATTTTTAAACAGCTATTATTACAAAATGGCTATTGCTACTACTCCTACTCCCCCTCTGTTACTATTAGCGATGGAAAAGAGAGTAGATAATAGCATTAATCACCTAGTCGTTCCCAATCCATTCCCCTGAGCGGATCTTCTCCCTGAGGACAGGTTGGATGTCAGGTTATCTTATCTTGAGATGATTTCGGGGCTTTTTTAGTGTCCCCGCGGCCCGGTCCTCGACCAGGCCTCCACCCCCAGGAAGCAGACCGTGACAGCTGACTAACACCCAGGTACCTATTTTACTGCTAGATAACAGGGGCATAGGGTGAAAGAAACTCTGCCCATGTCTAATGAAGATAAGTTCCAACTCAGCTCTATGGGAAAAACGAAAATATAAAAACGGAAACCACCTATAAAACTCAAGTCAAATCACACGATTGAAAGACAAAGCAATGTACAAGATTTGGGAGTAATCATGTTGGAAGACTTTGCAGGCGATGAGTCACAATAACGTGGCTAAAGTATGTTGACCAGACCACACACTAGAAGGTGAAGGGACGACGACGTTTCGGTCCGTCCTGGACCATTCTCAAGTCGATTGAGAGATTTGGAAGACTTTATTTTTAAAATAAAACAATAAAGTAGCTGTCACAACTGCAGGAAAAGTTATAAGCTAGATAACAAGAATATCTCAAACAAGGGGGGATGCCATACCCAGGATAATGTAATTTTTTCAAGACGCTAGTGCTCTCTAGGGTGGAGTATTGTAGCACACTAACATCCTCATTCAAAGTTTAATTAAATTGCTGACCTTGAAAACATACAAAGATCTTTCACTGCTAGGATCCACTCAACCTTTCACTGCTAGGATCCGCAGATACATAATAATCGACACTTGGAAACATTAAGAGGGACTTGTCCCAAATCTGCACAAGGAAATGACACCACGTGAGACCAAAAGGACGTGTAAAATAGCCCCTTTGAAGAGCAGAAGTGCAACAGATACTCTGAGAGAGAACTCTATCAACATCAGAGGCCCGAGACTGTTCAACACGCTTCCACTACACATAAGGGGCATAACTGGCCGACCCCTCACAGTGTTTTGAGAGAGAACTCAATAAACACCTTCAAAGGATACCTGATCCATCAGGCTGTAATTCATACGTCAGGCTGCGAGAAATTCATTCGTCAGGCTGCGAGAAGGCGCCTGACGTATGAACTGGGACACGTAAGAGAGCTGACCGCTCCCCGCATACTGCCCCGCCCTCACTCTATATACACACACCCGCTATGGTACCCGCTTCCACCACCCGCAGTCTGAACCGCACACAGCACCTGCCACAACCCGCACCACCAGTAATGCCACTCTCACTAGCACGGCATCATCACCACTAATACGACAATTACAACACCAACCAACGACCACTTCCCACTGTCACCACCACCCACTACCACCACTAACCTTCCAATCATCACCAGTACCACCAGCCCTGTCCTTGCGCGGGCCCTTAACCTCTGACTGACCCGCTCTGTGTTAACTTGCGTACCATATATCGAGGCCAGATTTTCGTCTTTCAGTCATGGGCTGACAGACGTCAGGCTGCGAGCAGCCGCGTCTAACAGCCTGGTTGATCAGTCCAGCAACCAAGAGGCCTGGTCGACGACCGGGCCGCGGGGACACTAAGCCCCGGAAGCACCTCAAGGTAACCTCAAGGTAAGGCAAGGTATGGGTTCATTTTCCAGAAATGTGTGGAATATATGTATACCTTATGAGCACATTGTATTGTTGTGAAGATACTGCAGCTTAAAGGAGCCGCAGCGTGGGTACACCAATTTAAAGATGTCCTGCAGTCTGCGGGCCGCTCCAAGCAACAGCCTGGTGGACCAAACTGTCACAAGTCAAGCCTGGTCTCGGGCCAGGTTTGGGGAGTAGAAGAACTCCCAGAACCCCATCAAGCAGGTATCAACCAACCAGCTATGTCAACATGTAAGACTTAGATTGCCACTCTTCTTACAAGGAGTATATATATATATATATATATATATATATATATATATATATATATATATATATATATATATATATATATAAAAATATAAATATATACAAAGGGTACTTTGTATATATTGTAAATACTTGGTACTATATACACACTAAGGGAGGGTGTAATGCATGATCTATATACACAGAGGTGTAATACATTACCTATACAATACACACTACACAGACGTAATAGCACAGGTCTATTAACGGGTGAACCTTTCGGACCATCATCATCTTGAGATGATTTCGGGGCTTTAGTGTCCCCGCGGCCCGGTCCTCGACCAGGAATCAACCCCCAGGAAGCAGCCCGTGACAGCTGACTAACTAACACCCAGGTACCTATTTTACTGCTAGGTAACAGGGGGCATCGGGTGAAAGAAACTCTGTCTATTGTTTCTCGCCGGCGCCCTCCACAGGATCACAAGTCCAGCGTGCTGTCCACTCGGCCGACCGGCTCCCACAGACCACAGATCATGTCATAGACCTCGTCACACAAAGAAAGTGGCATGGAGTAGAGTGGTAAATCCGAGGTGTCCCACTTACCATATCCAGAAAATGACCTTCAGAGCGAACTCAGTTTCTCTAACCTCCTCCCCCCGGGCTAAGCATCTCAAGGTGTATGTGTGCGCTCTTGCGCATGACAGCTCCCCCCCAGTTGTCCAAAGTGCTCGCGTGTCTGCTGCGTGATGGATGCCAGCCGCAGACACGCCCGCAGCAGCGCAGTCGTCCAGTTGAACGACAGCGTTATTCAACCAGCTTTAAAAAAAAAACTATATTTTTCTATGTTTTTTTTTTACCTTATCGCCTCGGAGGAGAGGGTACGTGCTCCATGTCAGTCATCACTGTAGGCGTTGTCCTCTGGTCACGTGTCTACACGAAGGGAATCATCACAGACTAGGAAGTCAGGGAGGGAGGGAGGGATAAAGGGGGGGGGGTGACGAAGAGCCATTGCGTGACTGCTAAGAAGGCAAAGAAAAAAGATAAGTTTTCATACTGACGCTGCTCACAAAGCTTTTAAAGGGGGGAGGAAAAATACTGTTGATATCCGAGAGCTACTTAAAAGAGATATCTTCACCATCCGTGTCTGTTACCTTGACGAGCCTAACCTGGCAGCCCTCACGATCACGCTCCACCACACACACACACACACACACACACACACACACACACACACACACACACACACACACACACACACACACACACACACACACACACACATCCACGAGCGTAGCTCTCATCCTGTAACTACACTTAGGTAATTACACACACACACACACACACACCCACACACACACACACACACACACACACACACACACACACACACACACACACACACACACACACACACACACTCACACACACACACACACACACACACACACACACACACACACACACACACACACACACACAGTGCACGGTAAATAAAAATCGTGCACTGTGCACCTTAACCTGAGTGAGACCACAACAGCAAGAAATTAGAAACTCACTAAGAGTCAAATATAAAAAGAATTCAAACCTGAGTTAGAGAAAAAATAATTCCCGTTTCTTGAAGAATAATTTCATAGTGAATAAACAACAGTAGTTAAAAGGTCGTGGTAATAAGAGACCAGGGAGAGCTCCATTTAATAGGGAGTAGTAAGAGATCCATTTAATGGATTAAAGATCAACTTTAGCTGGCTCTTGTGAGACCTGATACCATATACACCACCCTTTTAGGAGTTCAGATTAAACACAGCTCTCGCTAGCAATGACAGATTGTGTTGGTTGGTTCGCTGGCCGGGACATACCTGCTTGATGGGGTTCTGGGAGTTCTTCTACTCCCCAAGCCCGGCCCGAGGCCAGGCTACAACGGCCTACAACGGCTACAACGGCCCGAGGACAACAGATTAAATTAAGCTATTATTGCATGTTTTCCCAACACACTGAGAATCTTGTCAAGCAGCAATGATCAAAGTGAGGAACAGCAGAAGTGGAGATCCTTGATGGAAACTAAAGACATACACGAGTCACAGTAGTTCAGGAAGGTATTCATCAGTGTAACAATTGTAAATACAGAGAATGGCTTTGATGAAGTAGCTGTTGATCAATACCCTAGTTTAGATATAAATATGGCAAGACAAATGAGAAAGCTGACTCCATGCATTAGACAAGCAATGGTTCAAAAGGACAAGGGCTTAGGAGCTGATGCTCAACCGAGCAGGCACATCTAGGTGAGCACGTTTAAGTATAGACACACATGCACATGTGAGAGAGAGAGTTTCAGGTAAGTGTTGTAAAGTTCAAGTGTACAGGAGACGAGATCCAGTAGGCCAAGTGAACCCCTGTAGATAACAAAGATCACCAGACACCACAAACGTGTTCTGACAACAATGGTGACCAAGATGGTGTCCTTTATAAGTTATACACATCAACTACACCCACGTTACACTAATATATAAATACAAGTGTCATTTGAGTATTACTTACGGGCTATTCATGCCCGTGCCACCTCTTGGGTGGCTTAATCTTTATCAGTCTTGAGTATTATGGTGTGGCGGAACCCACTGCTCTGTCCCACTATCCCCCTCCCACAACCGGTCCTCCCGACCTCTCCAAACCAGGGGACAGATTCACGAAAGCACTTACGAACCTGTACATCTTTCATCAATCTTTGGCGGATTTGATTACAGTTATTAAACAGTTAATGAGTTGCGAAGCACCAGGAGGCTGTTTATAACAATAACAACAGTTGATTGGGAAGTTTTCATGCTTGCAAACTGTTTAATAAATGTAAACAAAGCCGTCAAAGATTGAGGAAAGATGTACACGTTCGTAAGTACTTGGCGTAACTGTTTCGTGAATCTGGCCCCTGGACTGTTTCTATATTCAAACAAACATGTTAACACCCACACCTTTAGGGCTCGAAATGAAGCAGATTCCCTTTCCTTTGCGGCGGCCAGTGTTGCCAGCGTCCAACTTTCTAAATGAATTGTATATTCTCCAACAGGTTACACAAACAAAACAAATGTGTTTGTCGCTAAATACTCAACTTGTCTTGTATCAATTCATGAGGAACAACAACACCGCCCCGCTGCAGGTCACAACACGTTGTCAGTGCCCTTAAGGTCGCCACTACGGGCTCACCATAGCCCGTGCTACTTGGAACTTGTTCTGAGTAGCTGAATCTATAACAACAATAGCCGCACACGGTCGACCCACTCCGTAAAAATACCGCTATTTTGCCTAACCAAAAACCCAGGAACCTAAGCATCCCAGTTACAACCTCTCGAAGCCGAAGCATAGAACAGATCAATAGTACGGTGCATTAATGTTAACAAACCATACGGCACTACGGGCTCACCATAGCCCGTGCTACTTGGAACTGTTTGTTCCAGGTAGCGAATCTTTAACAACAACAACAATGTTAACCAATACGTCGTATTTTGAACGGACTGGTTGATTGCGGTAAACATCATGCGAAGTATAAGGGGGTTGAGAGGCCGGGTTACAGCGAGAACCAATGTTTCAACTTATTGACCAGTTTACTAGTAGTTTACGAAGCCATACTCATAATAAAACTTTATCGTACAGTTGTCTACATGAAAAGCTTATTATTCAATAAAGTAAATATGGGCAGGTTGAAGGTGTGAGAGTCATGTGTGTGTGTGTGTGTGTGTGTGTGTGTGTGTGTGTGTGTGTGTGTGTGTGTGTGTGTGTGTGTGTGTGTGTGTGTGTGTGTGTGTGTGTGTGTGTGTGTGGCAGAAGGCAGCACACAGCCAGGTGTACACGAGAACATGTACCTCTTGCAACAGGAGGCTGCGGGCAGGTGAGCGCTGACGAAGGGAGATCTTGTTCTCCCTGGCAGCCTGTGTGTACCGAGTCACTGACGACGCACTGTCGGCCGGCCCAGACCTAATGGGGCACCGGCAGGACGGGGACAGAGGGCCGGCCCCTGATGTTGTCCCATAGACGCACAAACACCACACCAGAAAGACCAGTGTGCTTGCTTGCTTGCAGGCGGGCACACACACACTCACAAGACTGAGCCTCCACGAGTGGGTAGGACACGAGTCTTATCCCGTCACGGGTGGCTGATGGTCACTGCTCACTTCCTCCTGCTGCTGCTGCTGCTGCTGCTGCTGCTGTGTCTGCTACGCTCATCACTCACTACTGGGCATGTGTGCACTCACATATAGGTGCTGGTAGGCCAGCCTTCAGTTCCTGGGCTCTGCCTATCATTCGCAAGCCA
>NC_091154.1:36640219-36645219 GCF_040958095.1 Procambarus clarkii | reverse complement strand
GACGAGTTAAGTGAGAAATGATCACCACATTCAAGATTCTCCGGGGAACTGATAGGGTAGATAAAGACAATCTATTTAACACAGATGGTACACACAAAGGGGGACACATGTAAAAACTGAGTTTCTTTCTGCCACAGAGACATTGGAAAAAAACTTTTTTTTTGGTGTTAGAGTAGTTAACAAATCGACTGCACTTGGCAGCAAGTGGAGGCAGATTACATATACAGTTTCAAATGTAGGTATGATATAACCCAATAAGTTCATGAATCTGTACACCAGTTCATTGACGGTTGAAAGGAGGGACCAAAGAGCCGAAGTTCAACCCCCGCAAGCACAATTAGGTGAGTACACGCACATGCAAACGCATGCACACACACAATTAGAGATACATACTGCAAGATCAGGAGTTATTGCATTAGACAACCGACGGCTAGACAGGCGGGGTCCAAGAGTTAAAGCTCGATCATGCAGGCTCTAATGGTCGAGTACAAATAGGTGAGTACACACAATGTCACATAGTTAGAAGTGTGTGTGTGTGTGTGTGTGTGTGTGTGTGTATGTGTGTGTGTGTGTGTGTGTGTGTGTGTGTGTGTGTGTGTGTGTGTGTGTGTGTGTGTGTGTGTGTGTGTGTGTGTGTGTGTTTACTAGTTGTGTTTTTGCGGGGGTTGAACTTTGCTCTTTCGGCCCGCCTCTCAACTGTCAATCAACTGTTTACTAACTACTTTTTTTTTTTCACACCACACACACACACCCCAGGAAGCAGCCCGTGACAGCTGACTAACTCCCAGGTACCTATTTACTGCTAGGTAACAGGGGCACTTAGGGTGAAAGAAACTTTGCCCATTTGTTTCTGCCTCGTGCGGGAATCGAACCCGCGCCACAGAATTACGAGTCCTGCGCGCTATCCACCAGGCTACGAGGCCCCCCAACGTGTGTGTGTGTGTGTGTGTGTGTGTGTGTGTGTGTGTGTGTGTGTGTGTGTGTGTGTGTGTGTGTGTGTGTGTGTGTGTGTGTGTATTCACCTAGTTGTGTGTGTGTGTATTCACCAAGTTGTGTGTGTGTGTATTCACCTAGTTGTGTGTGTGTGTATTCACCTAGTTGTGTGTGTGTGTGTGTGTGCGTGCGTGCGTGTGCGTGCTCGTTCGTGGGTTTATCTTAAAGATCGCCTCAAAGACTTCTCGTTAGTAAAATCACACATCGGGAAAGCCCTCCTTCCCCTTGATGTGGTACTATACACCTTCTCCCTCAGATCCCGGCTCTCCCCTTCCTTGTCGAACCTCTTCCCTCTCTCTCTCTTACCAGTCGAACCTCTCCCCTCATTTGTCCCTACACAATGGCCACCGACTCAGAACACCTCCGAGTAGAGTTACCTGCAGTAGTGAGGTATTAGAGGCATGACTCCATACACAGTTTCACAAGTAAATATGAGTCAAAAAGGCTCAGCAGCCTGTACACCGGATGACCTGACAATATAAAGATAGGGGCCGAAGGAGCCGAAGCTCAACCCCAGCAAACACAGTTAAGCAAGTACAACAGGTGAATACCTTACCAAAAACGACGCTTGAGCAACGATCCATAAAACTATTCTCCACCCCTGTTCATCTACAGGGGTGGATGGTCCAGCTGTAATTCGGGACATGGTTGTAAAACGGTTAGCGGATCATGTTCCATGGGAAATCAAAAGAATACGACTCGAGATGAGTCCTCTGTTTCTGTACCATCCCATGTAAAAAAATAGAGCGAGTGAACTGGCAGATACAGGAGGATGAATCACTAAACCTGCAGCCCTGTAATGTAACCCTGTAATGACTGACATTTTAAAATTGTATTCCCTCTTCACATAAACAAAAGCGCTCGGCCCACATGCAACACTCACACGCTACACAATAAATGCAAAATATATATATACAAAATGCCAGTCATTACAACCCCAGCGGAAACGGGGCACACAACCGAAGGAAACGGCAAAAAAGAAAGAATTAATGATATATTCGTCACTGAGCAAAACCCAAACGGAAGACGTCAGAGAACAGCGGAGTACACACTGACAATACCTGTAACAACTACACAAGCTACAGCAAACAATCCAACGACTGCAGCAAACTACCTTTGAATAATTAGCACAGCAGAGAGAGAGAGAGAGAGAGAGAGAGAGAGAGAGAGAGACAACCACACCAGGAGTGATATAACCCAACACCTGTAAACAGGCAAAACGGTGACCCAGATAACCAGTATCTCCTACAATCCAACCAATAGACAAACAGACGAAAATGTATATATATATATATATATATATATATATATATATATATATATATATATACGTTGGTTACTATTATAAGAGCCCTTTAATCATTTCTTATTCAATGCTTATTAACCCACCGTGCACTATAGCAACTCTCTAAGCCTCTCTACGTAGGAGCAATATGTGTTGGTGAATACAAACACACACACACACACACACACACACACACACACACACACACACACACACACACACACACACACACACACACACACGGCGGAGTGGCTTTTCGTATCGGAGTGTCCATCTAGTGGTCCTGGGTTCGAGTACATATACTGCAGGAGTTTTTAGGTACGGGCTTACACCGCTACAGTAATCTGCTGTCACCCGAGACGAGATTACGAAGCTATCTTTATAATCAGGTGAGTGGCAGTCACATACGTCTCCATGTCTGCTGAGGACACAGGAGGCGGCCGTGACGCGTGTCCATGTCTCCTGAGGACACAGGAGGACACAGGCGGCGGCCGTGACGCGTGTCCCTGTCTCCTGAAGACACAGGAGGATACAGGAGGACACAGGAGGCGGCCATGACGCGTGTCCCTGTCTCCTGAGGACACGGAGGAATCAAGCTTGGGAGTATGATCCACCACCACCATGTACTACACATCACTAATACAGTGATCCTGCAATATCAAACACAGGGATCCCATCACAATGGTTGTACTCTACAAATCACCTTTGGAGGCGCTTATCAAGTTTTCTTTTGAACACAGTTATGCCAGTTATGTCCCATATGTTATGCCAGTTATGTCTCTATCAACATCAGAGGCCCGAGACTGTTCAACACGCTTCCACTACACATAAGGGCATAACTGGCCGACCCCTCACAGCGTTCAAGAGAGAACTGGATAAGCACCTCCAAAGGATACCTGATCAACCAGGCTGAGAGCAGCCGCGTCCAACAGCCCGGTTGACCAGTCCAGCAACCAGGAGGCCTGGTCGACGATCAGGCCTTCGGTCCGTCCTGGACCATTCTCAGACCACTGAGAATGGTCCAGGACGGACCGAAACCGTCGTCGTCGTCCCTTCACTTTCTAGTGTGTGGTTTGGTCAACGAGAAAAACACAAAATTAGACGCGAGTTTATATCTAGCTGTTTGTTCTGGTATCTGTGGAAGATGTGTTTACTTGTGCTTGTAATAGATGTGTTTGTTTACACGGCCTGTGTGTTTGTTTGCGTGCATGATCTGTGCTTGTGCATATGATCGCCATGCGTGTGTACACAGCTGTGTTTGTATGTTTAATATACGTACACACGCTTTAAAAATCGGGTTCAAGAGTGACTCTCCAAATTATACCTAATACACGAAACAAGATGCATCCAAGTATTGAGCCTTGCGGCACTCTACTGTCAACTAATCTATCCATACGTCAGACTGCACGCAGCGGCGTCTAACAGCCTGAAGATTGACCACACCACCAACTAGGAGGCACGGTCAGAGACTGGACCGCCGGGACACCACCGACAAAAGGCGGCCAAAGAGTTGGTATTCTAGCTTCATCCTTATCTCAAGAGACAGTGCCTCTGATCAGACCGCTGCGCCCTCACACATCAGGACTACTCAGCTCAGCTCAGCTCAGCTCACGTGCTGAGCGTTGCCGCATGAGCAAGGTAAGAATGACAGCCGTGTATATGCATCATGCATAACCAACTGAGCATGACAAGAAAGACAACAAGTACACTCGTGCATGGTGAATCATGCACACATCCTGTTTCACAAGCAGCTATATGTCTTGGCCTGAATAACACCATGTTATTGTGTACGGTGAGCTTGGGAAAGCATCCCTGATTAATGATTCTGTGGCGGTGATTCATGCGTCAGGCTACGAGCAGCGGCATCTAGCAACAGCCTGGTCGACCAGACTACCAACCGGGAGGCCTGGTCAGAGACCGGGCCGCGAGGGATGTTCATTCCCGGAACCAACATTAGGTGAAGTCTTAGCGGGGAGATTGTATATATGCCTTGAAGTTTAAAGATACAGCCCCGCTCTTGTGCCAGGTATGTCCACTACGGGCTCACGTAGTGGACATTGCTTAATAATATAAAGTGTAGTGAGGGGCCAGGGGCAGACAGGTGAGTGTGGTGAGAGGCCAGGGACACACAGGTGAGTGTGGTGAGGGGCCAGGGACACACAGGTGAGTGTGGTGAGGGGCCAGGGACACACAGGTGAGTGTGGTGAGGGACCAGGGACACACAGGTGAGTGGTGGGGTGCCAGGGACACACAGGTGAGTGTGGTGAGGGGCCAGGGACACACAGGTGAGTGTGGTGAGGGGCCAGGGACACACAGGTGAGTGTGGTGAGAGGCCAGGGACACACAGGTGAGTTTGGTGAGGGGCCAGGGACACACAGGTGAGTGTGGTGAGGGGCCAGGGACACACAGGTGAGTGTGGTGAGGGACCAGGGACACACAGGTGAGTGTGGTGAGGGGCCAGGGACACACAGGTGAGTGTGGTGAGGGGCCAGGGACACACAGGTGAGTGTGGTGAGGGGCCAGGGACACACAGGTGAGTGTGGTGAGGGGCCAGGGACACACAGGTGAGTGGTGGGGTGCCAGGGACACACAGGTGAGTGGTGGGGTGCCAGGGACACACAGGTGAGTGGTGGGGTGCCAGGGACACACAGGTGAGTGGTGGGGTGCCAGGGACACACAGGTGAGTGGTGGGGTGCCAGGGACACACAGGTGCCAGAGGGCA
>NC_091154.1:36586114-36639719 GCF_040958095.1 Procambarus clarkii | reverse complement strand
AGAAGAGAGAGAGAGAGAGAGAGAGAGAGAGAGAGAGAGAGAGAGAGAGAGAGAGAGAGAGAGAGAGAGAGGGAGAGAGAGAGAGAGAGAGAGAGAGAGAGAGAGAGAGAGAGAGAGAGAGAGAGAGAGAGAGGAGAGAGAGAGAGAGAGAGAGAGAGAGAGAGAGAGAGAGAGAGAGAGAGAGAGAGAGAGAGAGAGAGAGAGAGAGAGAGAGAGAGAGAGAGAGAGAGAGAGAGAGAGAGATGAGATAATTATATGTTTTGAAAAAAAATCTGGAGTTGAACAAGACGGTGACTACGTGTATCTTAGCCGGACAAGGATGCCCCTTACCCTCCTCCCAGTCGGCAGACACGCGACACAAAGAGGTACACGAATATTCTAAAAGACCAAAGACTCGTCAACGAATCAGTGGAGCCCTATAGACTTCTCAACGAATATCACCTTTGATGAGAGGAGCATTACACGATTCTTTAGGATCAGGAGCACTTGCAGGATCTTCTGACGAACAGAAGATTATGTAAGAATACTAGAGGCCGTTCTTGGTATACCAGGGACTCCTGAAGGTATAAAAGGTACTCTTGGAGGTAAACCGGTGGCTCCTAAAGGGAAACCAAAAAAGAGACTTCTTGAAGGAATACAAGACACTTCCAAAACAAAAACCATTTGCTTTTGAATCAATACAAAAGGCTTATAAATCCATAAAAGAGGCTCCAATTACAGCACCACAAGCTACTGGAACACTACAACACGCCTGGAACACTACAACACTCATCTATTACAACACCACAGGCTACTGGAACACTACAACACGCCTGAAACACTACAACACGCATCTATTACAGCACCACAGGCTACTGGAACACTACAACACGCCTGAAACACTACAACACGCATCTATTACAGCACCACAGGCTACTGGAACACTACAACACGCCTGAAACACTACAACACGCATCTATTACAGCACCACAGGCTACTGGAACACTACAACACGCCTGAAACAGCACCACGAGGCTACTGGAACACTACAACACGCCTGAAACACTACAACACGCATCTATTACAGCACCACAGGCTACTGGAACACTACAACACGCCTGAAACACTACAACACGCATCTATTACAGCACCACGAGGCTACTGGAACACTACAACACGCCTGAAACAGCACCACGAGGCTACTGGAACACTACAACACGCCTGAAACAGCACCACGAGGCTACTGGAACACTACAACACGCCTGAAACAGCACCACGAGGCTACTGGAACACTACAACACGCCTGAAACAGCACCACGAGGCTACTGGAGCACTACAACACGCCTGAAACAGCACCACGAGGCTACTGGAACACTACAACACGCCTGAAACAGCACCACGAGGCTACTGGAACACTACAGGTGACTTCTGAAGCAACACTCTGAGGTCCTATTCAGGAGGTACCGCTGCAGAGCGAGGAAGAAGGGGGAGGGGTGTCTAGGTTGGCGGTCAGACGGGTTGATAAGAGAAGCAACAAGAATACGTCACTTTCTACCCTTCTGTGGTCAAATGAGGCGACCGTGTAGTCTAGGTCAGGGCCCTGGGCCACTTGGAGGGAGAAGCCCGGGTGGTGAGGTGAGGGGAGAGGTACAGGTGAGGTGGAGAGGAGGAGAAGGAAGGAAGGGAAGGGAAGGGAAGGGAAATCAAGGCAAGGCAAAGCAAGGCATGGCATGGCATGGCATGGCAAGGCATGGATGGCATGGCATGGCAAGGCAAGGCATGGCATGGCATGGCATGGCATGGCAAGGCATGGCAAGGCATGACAAGGCATGGCATGGCAAGGCATGGCATGGCATGGCAAGGCATGGCAAGGCATGACATGGCATGGCATGGCATGGCAAGGCATGACATGCTGACTTTAGAAGTTAACGTAGCTTCCTATTTATTATTTATTTTTGGTATATTTCTTTGGTATATTTTTCATTATTTTATTTTATATTTCATCTATAAATGTCGTAATTTCGTGATTATGGCTGTTGTTGGTATGGTAATTTATATTGTTCAGTACTGTCTTGTAGTTTATAAGTGTGTGTTAAAAGGGACTCGAACCGCGGGGCCCTGAATAATATTCCGGAATAAAGTGTACTCCCCCCCCCCCCCAATCAACCCGTTTTCTTAGTTGTATTAGAGACCAGATGAACGACCGAGTTGATGGGCGGCGATTTTTTTTTTTTTCTTTTTATTATTAAAACAGAGCAATTACAGCGTACAGTAACCATATAAACAGGAAAGCAGAGTAACAAAAAAACACAGAACAACAACAACACAGATAACAAGGAACACAGATCACCATAACACAAAAGTGAAAACAAAGAATAACATAAAACTCATAAGAAGACATACACACAAAACAAAAGCAGCACCACCCAGACGGGGCGTGCCAAAAGCGTCAGTAATTACAATAGCACACAAGGAGCACAATATAACCAGAGGTAAAATATAAACAAGGAATACACATACAAATTTAACACCACAGAATCGAGAACACAATAACTGTAAATACAACATAGTAGAGAAAATGCAGGAAATTAACAAGAGAATACATCAAAGCAATACACAGCACAATATATAGAGCAAAGGAAACAGAACATTTGCATGACATAGTAAATTATTAAATAAAATATAAAGAATCGGTACATCGGAACATATAACACAGTAAATAGGACACAGAGAAGAGAACAAATCGTAAATAAGCATAAACAAAAATGGAATCTTACACATAGGTAACAATGAAAGAGTCAAAAAAAAAGAAAACACACTAGAGCATTATAACCCAGCAAGAACTAGGTAAGAAAACAGGGGAAGAAAAAAAAGGAACCCGTAACACATAGCTCAACAAACCAACGAAAGAAAGAAGCAACACAAAGCAAGAACCACACACAGTCAATCTTCATATTTATCCGGATAAGAACGACGCGGGTACTTCTTTCGATAGGCATCCCACTGTGCCCACATTTCCATAGGCGCGTTAACGTGACTACGGGACCCTCGTGGTCGACGCATGAAGTCAGGAACCTCCAGCTCGGCTCCCTCCACCACGGGGGCGGTAGGCACGGGAAGAGGCCGCACAGAGGGCTTTGATACAGACGGTGGAACCACACGGGACTGAAGCACAAGAGTCGGCTGGACACAGGCCGGCAACCGAGCGGGCGGAGGCGCAGGGGACGCAAACACAGAAGGCGATGGTGCAGGGGCCGACACCACAGGGGACGGAGTAACAAAGGATGACTGAGCAGAGGCCAAAGGCGTGGAAGGCACAGACATGGACGCCAGAGGCACAGAGGCCGCCGGAACAGAAGCATCTGTAAGAACCGGCACCAAGCCCCTACCCTCTCTCGCAATCTCGGCCGGTGCCACAACCTCCCAACCCAGGGAACCAGCAACCGGTGACGCGGAGGCAGCCGGAGAAGACACCGGACCAGGGCCAGGCGACAATCCCACCACAGGACCCATCACTGCTGCAACACGGCCCACAGGAGCCGCAGGCACTCCAACAGCGACGCACACATCACACTCCCCAGAAGACGAACTCCCGGAGTCCTCAAATTCCCCGACGTCGGCCCAGGCCGCATTATGAGGCGGAGACAGACTCAAAGCTCGTCGCGAACGCTTGGACACAGGTCGCAGATCGTCGGAATTATCATCCCCACCAGGAAGCACCGTAGCAGAACCGCTGGTTGCCCGCGCAACTCCCCGCAGCGCACGATCACTCGACATCGCAGCCTCAACAACCCGGGGAACAGGACCACACACCGCAGGAGACATCACAGTGTGCACGTCGACACGAGTCGAAGACACAGCTGCCGGAGACAGTACAGGCCGAGGCTCGGCCTCGATGTCCGGAGCCACGAGACCACACACCACAAGAGACACAACTGGAGACTCGACTGGAGACGAGGCAGGCAGGGGAGGCTGAGGCGCGGGAGCCGGGGATGCACTTCCTCCCACTCCGACACCCACAGCCACATCGCGGCTGGCATCAGAGACCGGTAACTGGGCAACAGAGGACTGGGTAGGAACACTGTCCACAGCAGCACCTTCCGACAGGTCCGGGACCGCCAACGGGGGAAAATCCTCCTCCCTGAAAAGGTTTACAGGCCCGACCCGGCTCGCATCACATCCCGCAGCCTGATGTCCCAAGAGTCCGCACCGGAAACACGTCCGGGGCTGACCCCCATAGAACACGCGTACCATGAAGCCCAGAAGCTGGAGAGACGAAGGGATGGAGTCCTTCAAGCGCAGCGCCACAGTGCGGGTCCCATTCGGGATACCCTTCCACCGCCCGGAGGAGACTGCATTCATTCGGACACTCAAGACCCGCCCATACCGGTTAAAATGACGCTGGAGAAGAGAGTCAGGGAACTCAAAGGGAGCACCATGAACCGCCACATAGGTAGTCTCACTGCACCTGTCCGACACTATCACCGAACCACCACCTCCAGGCAGAGTAAATGTCCTCCCGTCATAGCAGTCCACAAAGTCACGATACACAGCCGTAGAGCAGAATTTCACAACAGCTCGATGCTCGGATACAAGTTGAACGCCGCACACAGACGCCACATCCACCCGCAACATGTCAATCATCACCACCTCAACTGCCGGGTAAGAAGCTGGGCCAGTAAATTCTAAGCCAACGGTATCCCTCCGCCTCACAGGGTGTTAGAGTAGTCATTGATCCCTCACTGGCACCCCAACTAGATCGTCAAGACACCCTTGATTTGCTTAAACATAAAGACTTTAGAACACCAACTCCTACTCAGGTTAAACGCCTCCTAAACAAAAGTACTCAGGACACACGGAACAAAATTACTTATGTTCTCCAATTGTTTTACGAACTTAAATGTTACCTTAATTCCCTTGACACTTAACCATGGCTCATCAAACAAAAACAATTAAGTTTCTTTCTTGGAATATTCGAAGTGTTTATCTTCGGATAAATGACGTAATCTTGTATGCTAAAATGAGAGACGTAGATGTGATCTGTTTACAGGAACCATATACGACCACAACTATCAAGAAGGTCCCACCTAGGATACCTGGGTATATAGCATACAACAACAGTATTGGAACTGGTTTACTAACGTATATTAAGAGTGGATTAATCTGTAAACTAATTAAAAATCATAGGAGTGATAGTATACATTATCAAAAATTCAAATTGCAAACTGCAAATAGCCATTTCCTACTGTATAACATATATGGACGATGTAATGTACTTAAAGCAGACCTGCTACCGAAACCTACAGGTAACACAGCTATGTTATGTATGGGTGACTTTAATGCTCGTCACACTGCTCTTGGTGACGTTCAGTGTAACAATAATGGAAGGGTCTTCTTGAAATACCTTAATGATCATAATATTACTGTGTATGATACTGATAAACAGACCCATTTATTGGGGGGTAGACTGGATTATGTGATTGGATACAGCCTAGTAGATAGCAACGTCAACGTTAAGCTCATCCCAGAACTAGTAAGTGATCATTTTGCAATATATTGTGAATACAATGTGGCGGATATTAGGTCCAATCCTCATCCTAGAGTTAAAATTAACATTCCAGACAATCTTAAACAGCACTTTAAGGCTTATGTACATAAGTGGTACACTGGGTATACACCTGTATCAGTGGACCACTTTTACAATGATCTTGTCAGTATCATTACCAGTTATTATGATACCTGGGTTAAATCAAGGAAAAAAAAGAACACTCGTTCTTCCTCATGGACAGAGGATCCTATTATTATTGCAGAGCGAGCTAAAGTGCTTCAGCTTGCTGACTCTTATAAACGAGACAAAACAGCTGACAATTTACTTGCATTCCTTAATGCCAACAGAGATTTTCGCGAGCTTAAGGGTCAAGTTAAGAACACATATTGGGAACAATTCCTACAAGGTATCAATAGAACTACAACATTATCAGAAATGTGGAACAAAATTAAAAACATTACCAAACCTTCAGCCCCAGTTCAGCTTCATCATACTCCTGCAGAATATGCTGACATGCTCCTAGCTCAATGGTCTAGTGTCTCACAAATTTCTTCCTTACCCCCAGATATACAGCAGCATTTAAGACATACCAACATTAACAGAAACTTTAATATTGAAATAGCACGCTCCTCACCAGATTTAACGGATCAGTTTCCTATAACCCCCTTTGAATTAACATCAGCATTAGGAAAACCTAGGCAAACTGCCCCTGGTGAGGATGGTATAACTTATAACATCTTGAGCTTACTGAATGATGTCCCTAGCCACCCTCTGCTTGACCTCTATCAAATGAGTCTCTCACAAGGTATCTTGCCAAAGAAATGGACACAAAGTCTCATAATACCAATTCCTAAACCTAACTCTCAAAAATTCAGACCCATTTCCCTTACATCTTGCATGTGTAAAGTCTTGGAGAGAATTGTTCTCAATCGTGTCATGTTTCAGGTCAAAGAAAAACTGGCCCCAAACCTATATGGGTTCATGCCCAAGTGTAGCACACAAACATGCTTTGCTGAATACTTTGTAAACTCCCAGGATGGGACACAGGCAGCCTTTATTGACCTAAAGTCAGCTTTCGATGTAGCGAATGGCGAAATAATATTAGAGCAACTTGCTGAATTTGGAATCAAAGGTAATCTTCTGAGTTGGATAAAGAGCTACCTATCCAACAGGCGTGCTAGTGTCCTATTTAAAGGAGTTAAAAGTACAAGAACAGATGCATTCGAACTAGGCACACCTCAAGGCGGTGTCCTAAGCCCTATGCTCTTCAATATACTTATGCACAAACTTATCCATGACATACCTGTACAACCTACGGAAACAGTTATATGTTATGCTGATGACATTTGTATTATGGCACACAGTAAACCAAGGCTACAAATGTTACTTGATGCATTCTCCAAGAAAGTAGTAGAATGTGGCCTCATAATCTCTGTTGATAAAACAAGGGTTCTTATTCCCCATTCTCTTCATGCTAACTATACTATTAATGGAGTGCCCGTGGAGACTTGTGAGTCTTATAAATACCTTGGAGTCGAGGTTAATGATACAAATCTCATCAGCAACCTGCGTAAAAAACTTGTTGAGCGTCTTAAACCTCTCAGAACTCTTGTTGGCAAAGGATTTGGCATTAACATAAAATATGCTCGTAGTTTTTATATTGCCTTTATACGATCTGTTGTTGATTATTATGCCTTGCATCTTCTTAATTTTTCTCCTAAACAATTACAAGGCCTAGATGTAGTACAGAATGATGCCATGCGCATCATCCTGGGTTGTCCTAGAACTGTCAGAATTGTTAACATGAGAAAGGAACTAAACTTACCTTCCATTTACGAAAGAATAGTTCTACTTAGTACTATGTTTTGCGCCAAAACTTTGAAAAATAATGGTCCCCCCAGCTCTATTCAAATTAAATTGAGATCCATTCTAAACAATTCTGACTGTTCCCTCAATCCGCCGCAAAAAGCTCCCTACAGTGTGTGGCTCAGTTGTTGTGTCTATAATCTTCAGAAACTGAATGTATCTCTTAACCCTGATAAAACTGTTCACTATATTCCCCCTTGGAAAGATGTGGAGGTCTCTCTGCATTATACTCCCATCAGTGTAAAACAAATGTATAACACTGACATTTTGAGATGTATAACATTAGAAGCTATTGACAGTCATCTTCAAATTCTCAAACCGACTGAATCCTATGCCTTTACTGATGGCTCTGTGCAGTTAGGCACTGGTAGAACAGGTTGTGCATGTGCAGTGTATAAAGGGAATGAAATGATCATGACTAGTACACAGAGATTGAACAACTGGGCAAGCACGACACAGACCGAGCTATTGGGTATTTATCTAGCCACTGAATACCTTGAGCTCAATGGTGGTGGAGTTATTTTCTGTGACTCTAAAAGTGCTCTGCAGTCCTTAAATAACCCATCACAATGTATGTCGGAAGTAGCTTGTAATATTAAATGGAATGTAATTTTTGCCAATGATAATAATTCTTGTATAAAATTTGTGTGGATCCCATCCCATGTTGGAGTTGAAAAACATGACTTTGTAGATCAATTGGCCAATGAGGCTTGCAGGAAAGAAAACATTGATTATGATTTTGGACTATCTAATGCAGTTATTAGAAACATACAAATTAAAGAAATTAATTCAGATTTAGAAGAACTAAGAAATGCACAGAGACCTGAAAGCTGCAGTATTAAAAGTTATGACAAGTTCTGTAATAATAGGTATTTGTATGGTCAGCACAGTAACCGGACCAGGCAATGTGATGTAGTAATCGCGCGAATTCGCCTTGGCTATAGACACATCTGGCAGGTTAGTGAGGCTGAGCCACTACCAGAATATTCAGATTGTAAACTCTGTGATAAACCTTTAATGCATTCACTAGAACACTATATTGATGAATGTGAAACCGTAAAGGACTTTAGACCTCCTGGCCTATTGTACCACCAACTGTGTAACTATTTTATTGACTCAGGTGTTCTGGACGACATCCTAACAATTTACCCAAAATTTGCTTGTCCATTTTAAAGAATGAAGAACAATTTCTACTTATATTCTAAGCTGTATCACTTATGAACCCATCCCTGCACTTGTGTGGCAGTGCACAATAGAAAGTTGTTTTCACATATCCACACATTAAAACATTGATTGTAACCGTGATATATATGTGCTTCAGCCTACAGTTTAGGCCTATTGTCTTATGTATGACCCTCTGTCCTGCGTGACAGTGAATACTAGCATTAACCTCAATTTAATAAGACTATCAAAATCCTCAGATTAGGCAAAATTGTAATTAATTTTGTCAATAAAGATGTTAATAATAATAATAGTCCACCTCCGCCCAGAGCTAGGCGAACCCCTTGTCGTAATTTCGTGATTATGGCTGTTGTTGGTATGGTAATTTATATTGTTCAGTACTGTCTTGTAGTTTATAAGTGTGTGTTAAAAGGGACTCGAACCGCGGGGCCCTGAATAATATTCCGGAATAAAGTGTACTCCCCCCCCCCCCCAATCAACCCGTTTTCTTAGTTGTATTAGAGACCAGATGAACGACCGAGTTGATGGGCGGCGATTAGTGGAGATGGCAACAGTGCTATGCCAGACTATTATAAACAGCTGTGTGTGTGTGTTTGTATTCACCTAGTTATATTCATCTAGTTGTGCTTGCGGGGGGTTGAGCTGTGCTCTTTCGGCCCGCCTCTCAACTGTCAATCAACTGTTTCTACTACTACTTTTTTTTCCACACCCTACACACACACCCCAGGAAGCAGCCCGTGACAGCTGACTAACTCCCAGGTACTTATTTACTGCTAGGTAACAGGGGCATAGGGTGAAAGAAACTCTGCCCATCGTTTCTCGCCGGCGTTCGGGATCGAACCCGGGACCACGTGTCCAGCGTGCTGTCCGCTCGGCCGGCCGTGTGTGTGTATGCATATTCCACGATTAATACACTTCGTCCAATGCGGCTGCGTACGAACAGACCGTTCTTTCGTTTTCCCCTCAGTAAATCAAAGGAAAAAAAGCCTTTTCCTTAGTCTAAGGAAAAGCGTCTGAAGCTATGCTGGCCACCAAGCCTACTGGAGCCAATATCACCAGCCGCATAAAGCATCAATATAGTAGTTTTGTGTACTACCCCTACACCACCGTCATTTTTACGCAGGGGAAAATGCGTAAATAAAATATATTGCGTTCATGAAGAGGAGACTGTGCCCAAGAGCTAGAGCTCTGAGCTGTGTCCGTTCTCGCGTTCCAAATAATTAAATACACACGGATACAGTTCTCTCCGGGTGAGCACCAGGCAGGTCCGGCTCTCTCTCTATGTATCATGTATTATTTAAGTGTAATGTACAAGTATGTAATATGCATCATGCGGCGGGAATTCAAGTGCATATACACCTTGTTGGCCTCGAGGGTTCCCGAGGTATGCTATAGCTTAGCCAGTGTTGCATATGGTATGTATGTTGTATGTTGCAACTATACAGGATGAAACTGCAGGGCAGAGCAGGGAGGGGTTATGGAGAGAGAGTGAGGGGAATATGATAGGAGGAGAAGATGCTCCGAGAGCTTCTTTAGAGATTCTTGGCGACTGACAAGCAATAAATTGGTGATAATTACAAATGGCTGTTGGTGCAAGAGGAAAGCTTGCAAGTTTTTTTTTTTATTATTATTATTTTCTACCACAAACGTGGCCACACATTTACAATGCTAACCAGCATATATATATATACATTTTCTTCTGTCCTCCATGGACAGGGTTAGAGATGTGTTAAACATATAGTTCAAGGGTTTATTGAACAATCAACCACAGAAGGTGATTCGGTGCTTTTAAAATGCTAAGTGTAGGAGTTGGTGGTGGTGTTGGTGGTGAGGTTCGGTAAGCATGTTGGAGAGGAAGCTGTTGGGGAAGGGAGGTGACGGTTACGATGGAAGTCTGTCGGGGAAAAGAGACGTGTGATTGATGGGTTGGAGATGGTTACCGAGTGATTGATGGGTGCATAATGGGCCGAGACCCGTGATTGAAGAGTCACTAATGCCTCTACTACCGTGTCTTCACACTTACTGCACACCAGTGCGTCAAAATTCCGGTGCTATAGTGAAAAAAACAGAGCAATTTGCACTAATGAGCAACAGTCCTGATAGGGGCAGGTGGGTTACCTAGCGTCGAATGATGTCAAGTAGACAACCCCCACTTCAAGCCTGATGGTCGTCACATCGCGAATCATCTCGCCCGTGCTCAATGCTGGTCCAGGTGAACATAATAAGACAAATTTCTAAAGGCAATAAACCTTAAATCCCGAAGAAAAAAAATTCAATGCATTAACTGACCAGAGACTGGAAATACCGGGCTAGGGAGTAGTAAAAACTCGACCCCTGCAAGCACATCTCAGTCAGAACATTTTCGTCGCACACGCACACACCTACGCTCACCCGTCTGTGTGTGTGTGTGTGTGTGTGTGTGTGTGTGTGTGTGTGTGTGTGTGTGTGTGTGTGTGTGTGTGTGTGTGTGTGTGTGTGTGTGTGTGTGTGTGTAGGCCCTTACCCTAACCGCCCCGTATACGTGTTAATATTCCAAACAGAAGTTAATATAGAAAAAGGAATGTGCCAGCTATAGGTAAAGTCCAGTTGTCTGAAATTAATGACCGGACTGCAATACGGCCAAATATGACTTACTAGGGGGGGAAGGGTCACAAGACTTGGGTTTTGAATTGTGGACAATGAGTATAAAATGCACTTCATATATTATTCCAGCCTCCCCCCCCCCGTCGCTGACAGCAGCAACAACCACTATTATCAACCACCACCAGCAACAATTACCACCAACTCCAACAACTTCCTCCAACGACAACCACTAGTGTCAACCACTACAAACTCCAATAACATCCACCAACAACAACCACCACTACCACCATCAACCACCATCACCGCCACCACCAACAACAATCACAGGAAACCTTAACCCACCACCATTCGCTACAAGTACTGGTGACAGCAGCGCTCACCGGACCTGAACCAACTCTTCGTAAAGAGAGAGAGAGAGAGAGAGAGAGAGAGAGAGAGAGAGAGAGAGAGAGAGAGAGAGAGAGAGAGAGAGAGAGAGAGAGAGAGAGAGAGAGAGAGAGAGAGAGAGAGAGAAAGGGAGAGAGAGGGAGAGAGAGAGAGAGAGAGAGAGAGAGAGAGAGAGAGAGAGAGAGAGAGAGAGAGAGAGAGAAAGGGAGAGAGAGGGAGAGAGAGAGAGAGAGAGAGAGAGAGAGAGAGAGAGAGAGAGAGAGAGAGAGAGAGAGAGAGAGAGAGAGAGAGAGAGAGAGAGAGAGAGAGAGAGAGAGAGGTGTTAGACAAAACAAGTCACGTTCAGGGGGGGAAATACTTACATACATGCAACAGAACAAAACCTGCTGACGTTTTCACTAGAACAAGCACCTATAGGAGGCAAAGGGGGGAAGAGTGGCGGGGAAGTGTTCAGATGTGTTGCGTCACAGGTGTTGCAGACACCTGTGACCGTCATGGTAGTGGGAGGGGGGGGGGGAGGAAGGGGGAAGGCAGGAATTCCACCTACAGTAAACCTAAAGGCAGCCGGTCGGCCGAGCGGACAGCACGCTGGACTTGTGATCCTGTGGTCCTGGGTTCGATCCCAGGCGCCGGCGAGAAACAATGGGCAGAGTTTCTTTCACCCTATGCCCCTGTTACCTAGCAGTAAAATAGGTACCTGGGTGTTAGTCAGCTGTCACGGGCTGCTTCCTGGGGGTGGAGGCCTGGTCGAGGACCGGGCCGCGGGGACACTAAAAAGCCCCGAAATCATCTCAAGATAACCTCAAGATAACAGTGTACCAGGCAGCAGTAGTTACAAGGCACAGTGGCTGGAGTAGCCTGGGCCCCATCATTGTAGGTGGTTAACCTCTACTAAAAGTTATAGGCTATTTAATAACAAATAACGCAAGCATTATATATATATCATGCCCAATAGCCTGAACGCACTACTCGGTCTAGTATGCAAGGCCCGATTTGCCTAAAAGGCAGAGTGATTTTCGTTATTTTCACAAAACTGTTGCCAATTGGTGTATCTGAGTTAATATTATTATATTATATTAAGAACACGAATTACTGACTTATTTATGTTAGTTTAGGTTAGGTTAGGAAGGGTAGGTTTGGTCATATTTCCACGTTAGTTTTAACTCAAATTAAACAAAAATGAACTCATATATAAAGTAATGGAAAGCTTTAGCATTTCGTATTTTTTTATAAATATATAACGTCAGGAAAACTTGGCTTATTACGCATATCAGGCCTAATACGCCTGATATGGAATATGATTTAATTAAACCTTGCTTAATTAAAGTATTTACTATTCGATCAAAATTCATAACAGTTCGAATACTCATTAGTATTCATCAACACATCTAAAATACAGAAAAATTGAATTAAAATTAACAACTAACAAGGGATGTTATCTGAACACATGAGTAAATCAGCAAGAGACGAAAATTACACTAATTATTAAAAAAAGAACACACTAAAAAAGTCAACTACAAAAGTCAACTTACGTAATGATCAAAGTAAGACTCGATAACATCCACCACTGACAATAAGGACTAAATAAAATTCACAGTTAAAATCCTAAAGATTCAAAGATTCTCTGCAAGACCAAATTAAATCAATCACGTCACACATTATCAAGAAACACAAATATTTTACAATAATAGACACCCCCAATTGTTATATTCAACATCACATTTAAACAGGTAATTATAAAGGACAGCCTACTTCAAAAAGAGAGATCACCAAAAACACAAATCAAGGGGAAACTAAACAATTCAAGAATACAATGACGCTACAATGAAACACGCGCGGACAACAACTACATGAAATTTAATATATTATACAACTGGATAACATTTAATATATAATACAACTGGACAGCTGAGGCATAATTGCTTACCAGAGGCCGCAGCTCCCTCATATATATATATATAAAGACTCCATCATCCCCAAGTCAGACATGACCATTCGCCAACCCGTCCTCACGCTAGGCTGTTTAAAGCAGCGGCCGACCTCTCCTCAGGCGCATTCGTCAATTTTAACGTATTGTTGATTTAAAATGGGTTTGTTTTCATATATAATATTAATATTTTTATACATATTATATGTATAGCTAGGCGCAGGTAAGGTGTTACGTTAGTGTTACGTTAGGTGTTACGTTAGGTGTTACGTTAGGTGTATTGGTTCTGTTGGCGATTATTTGTATTTGAAGTACGTAGGGTGAAGCATTTATAGAATTGGGCTAATTCTACAATGACTGATTTAATTTGATCTTGCAAAGGATCTTTAAGATCTTAATTGTGACTTTCTTCTAGTTCTTATTGGCAGTGGTAAATGTTATCAAAGCTTACTTTGTTTTATTGTTAAGTAAGTTGACGTGTACATTTTCGTGTTCTTTTTGAACAATTAAGTGTCATTTTTGTTTCTTTCTAATGTAATCATGTGTTCAGAATACATTCCTTGTTAGTTGTCAATTTTAATTATATTTTTTCGGCATTTTAGATCTGATGATGTATTCGAAACGTTATGAATTGTAATTGCAAGGTAATTATTTAAATTAAACAAGATGTTTGCACTGTCAATCGTTCTCCTGTTTATATATATATATATATATATATATATATATATATATATATATATATATATATATAGTATATATATATATATATATATATATATATATATATATATATATATATATATATATATATATATATATATATATATATATAGTATTGTTCTATGAGGTGAACGACCGCAATACGTATGCTTGAGTGAAAGCACAAAGGCAGAATAAAACATGACAGTTACCCATAAAACATGTTATTCGTTTTTTCACTGGTCAGGAAACCTAAAAATTCCACTTAATTTTTTATTTTTTGTATTAATTTTCCATTGAGCGACCCATCAAAGAGACCTAAAAAGAAGTATGAAAGTTTCAGACAAGCCAGGCAACCTTCAGGGACGAAAGTTTCAGCTAGACAGGCTTCACGGAGGAAATATTTGAGTAAGCAGACTTCAGAGGTAAATTTTTCGGTGGGCCTGGGGGAGTTTCAAGAGGCTGCTTTCGAAAAGGAAAGTTTCAAGTATTAGAGCTTAAAAAGAAAGTCGTTTATTTTCGTGGTGGTGAGTCGATGGTTGTGGTGGTTGTGGTGGTGGTTGTGGTGGCAGTGGTGATGGTGGTTAATGGTATAAGAAATTTAGTTTTCGATATGATGAAATATGAGGCAATAGCGGAGGAAGGGGTGATACTGGTGAGTTGAGGGTAGAAAGGGAGTATGTGGTGGTGAAAGGGAAAGTAGGTAATAGGAGAATGGGTGGTAGAGTTGTAATGGGTGATCTTGCTGTATGAGGCGTGCCAGATGCGGGCGTGAGGAGCTGAAGCTTCAGCTATCGAGTAACTATATATATTAAAGTCAGATACAAGTTCATCAATGCTGTAACTGGATTACAGCTAAGGAAATGTTTGTTCAGCTCCTGATCCTGTTATGTGTCCCCTGTAACCTGTATCACAACTGCCGGGCAGCGAGGCATGACGGGCACGGGTATTGAGCTCACATGCTAACTAGGCTAAAACTATAACTATGACTAGAATGTTGATGCACATGCTAACAAGCTCTGTAACTAGTTCATCAATGATGTAGCTTACTTAACCAAACAAATATTCGTACTTAGTTCTCCAGGCAATTATGCGTCTCTATAGCCTTTGCAGGATAGTTATATACGGCTAAGAATAAATGACAGAAACTAGGGATCTAATTTACACCAAGGAACCAACTAGTTTACCATCGTTGGCGTTCAACTTTCTTCCTTCAAAACATCCACCTGCAAATAACATGCTCAAGCAGGACCACGAACTGCAGCCCGTAAACATATTTATTTTCTCTTGCAGGCAGAATATGCTGCGAGAGGTGTTTAGCTTACAGCTAGATGGTCAGGACCTTGAAGACCACAGCTGAGGTAAACTATCAAGGAGACATCGTCTCTCCTCGCCTGAAGGTAGGTAAGGGTAAGGTAACCTCTTATTTTAGCCAGCCTCCAAGTCATATATCGTATCTCCAAGTCTAATCTCAATCATAGACGCGACGAGCAATACAATACCCCCCCCCCCTCACCCTCCTTCTGGCCACAGACACAGCACATGCATCTCAAACATCAGCTAGTTGCTAGAGAAAAAGACGTCCAAGGTTCGCCAGGAGGATAACATGTTTTCTCGCATCTCTAAGTGGACTCCAGGCTGGCGTTATCTTGGACACCATCCACCCGACCACCGGACCTTACCGGGAAGCTGGTCACCACTCCACCCACACCATCCTGTCCTCCCTCATTGCCTTTGCATCTCATTTAATCTTTTTGTTTAGTCTAGTTTATATATATATATATATATATATATATATATATATATATATATATATATATATATATATATATATATATATATATATATATTATGGACTTTCAACACATCGACTGGAAAGTTCACATTATGGGCCCAGGAACTGAGCTTCAATATTTGTGTTAAGTAACAGCATTGATCAACTACTTACTGAGTTAGTTCCCAGAGGTGATACCTAACAGTTGATTTACAGAGCTAGTTAGCTAAGTCTAGTTTGCTTATGAGTAATATATCCATGTCGGTCATGTACCCGTCCAGTGAGGTAGAGGCTACGATAGCTCGTTTCTTCTGGAGGTTTGCCTATATTTATGTGTAAGTTGCTGACTGTCTGCCTGTCTTATAATATACTGTCCGCATACACTGTCTTAAAACTTTACTGTTGACCCATTACCTTGACCCTGTTGTCCGTCTACCGTCTACCTTGCCAAAGCTAGAGCAGTGCAGAGAGAGAGTGCTGATGTACAGAGGTCAGAAAGGCCTAAATAAATATATTGTGCATACATTAATAGTTCAGTGCATACAATAAAATATAAATAACGTGAGAGCCAGTGTGTGTGTGTGTGTGTGTGTGTGTGTGTGTGTGTGTGTGTGTGTGTGTGTGTGTGTGTGTGTGTGTGTGTGTTCAACAGAACCTAAACCACAGACGGATGTGCACCTCTAAGATATTTGTCAGACCAGTACCTGAATATTCCCACACCCCATCAGACTAGCATTTTAGAAATAAAACACAAGAGTTCAAAACATGACACTTGGGCCTGAAGCAAATGTCAACTTTACCGAGAGCGAGGTTTATACAAGTCACATCGTACACGAGACGGTTTCGCCAACGGATATAAAAACTTCCTAACCTTACTTAAATTAATCTAATTCAACCTAAGTTCATATATCTTAACCAGACAATACATAAGGTTTTAAACAAATGCAAAAAGAAGCATTATCAAATCGTCTTGAGTACCATTTGACCGTACTCCGTGAAGACGGAACAATCAATTTGTCCTCTCGAATAAGATATCGCATTTTGACGTCAAAATGCCAAACAGACAATATATATAATGTACTATAAAATCATTGCGACCCACAAACAACCCCGTTTTATAGGCTATTTATCTAACCTAATCCTATCGTTAAGCTTAGGTTCGGGCTTTTAGGTTTTAGTACAACCAAACACTGTAATATTGTAAGTTAGGTTTTAGTACAACTTTTTATGTCCGTTGTGACAGCTTGAGAGGACGGGCTGGACCATCTGCACACGTCCTTTTACCATGACTACAAGTCTCCACTACCTCTCCAAACGCCACTTCTGCAACGATGAGGCCCTGGGTTATGATCGGGCCGCGGGGACGCTAAGCCCCGGAACCAACACAAGGTAAACCCACAAGGTAACCTGCAGAATGGAGGCGAGGTACACCCCATTCAGAGGGACGGACCCCACTAGTCATTACCGTCTCTGGCAGCGATTACAAACTTCAGGAAACGCCTCGTAAAACCCCAGAGGTAGACACTGAAGCCGGAAATCTAAAGCCACATCCACAAACCTGTACCCCGGATTCATAAAGCCGTTACGCAAGCACTTACGAACCTGTACATTTTATTCCCCAAACTTTGGCGGCTTTATTTACAATTATTAAACCGTTAACTGTGTTCCGAAGCACCAGGAGGCTATTTATTACAATAACAACAGCTGATTGGGAAGTTTTTATGCTTGTAAACTGTTTAATTAATGTAACCAAAGCCGTCAAAGATTGAGGAAAGATATATACGTACGTAAGTACTTGCCTAACTGCTTTATGAATCCGGGTCTAGGTCCCCACCAATGAAAATCCTAAAGAATGGGACCATCAGACCAATCAACACATCAACAAAACACCAACATCCCCCCCCCCCCACCTTCTCCATCCTCAACCCCCCCATATTAACAACCTTCAAGGAAGTAACTCCACCTCCCAACCCCCCAACAACGACCTTTCACCCCAATTTCCGCTCTTCCCTGCTCCTCCACCACCCCCTCACGACCCCTACACCATCCTGGGTGGTGCATGGGAGCACAGGATGTCATTTTCAAGGGAAACTATTTGAACTCTCAATCTTCCTCCACTGATGAATACTGCACTTTGTAAATCAACAAGTACATGAAAATTGCCATGCAATTGTAAGGAAACAACAATTGGCAGCCTGTAAAAGGATAGGCTTCTATGTGTAAATAAAGATAGGCTTCTATGTGTAAATGAAACATGTAAATGACAAGTATCTCACATTTGACTGTAGCCTAAATCTCACACCAAATGCTGAAATTCTTCATAAACCAGTGTCTGTAAGTTGCAAATAACATTGTAATATTAAATCGATCTACGCAACAAATCACGACCTAGAGCGCGTAAAATGTAAGCCTCATCTGCCAATTTTAAGCTTGACATTTCAATTTCAGGCTTAACCTGTTAATTTTAAAACCCTGGATACAAATTTAAAATCAAGAGCGGTAATCGTAATGTCTACCTTGAAAGTAAGTTTCCCCAGGCCTGTAAATTGTAAATAATGACCAACAAATAATTTGCAATTAAAAAATCCAGTAGATCAAATAGCAAATCCCAGCCTGACTCGTAGACATTCTGGAAACTAATTTTTTACGTAGATTTGCATCGTCCCAAATCCTAAATCTCACCATGAAAATATTTAATATTTAGGCTGCAGGTAGGGATTTAATCTCTACAGTTAGCCTATATTAAATGCAGGCCGTTAATCCTAAATCTCGAACGATAAGTTTAAAATCTTTCTGTGAACCCTAAATTCAGTTTGTGAACCCTAAATTCCATCCTGTGAATCTGAAACGTTTTCAAGTGAACCTTAAACAACAAAAACTGGCTCTGCAAACCTAAATCCCCCATTTGTAAACCAAGAACTGCTTGTAAATCGTAACTCCTGCCCTGTAAATCGTAGATCAATCAGCCGGTGCCTCACGGCCAAACACGCCACACTTTCGAAGGGATTAATTTAATTATCTGCCATTCGTTGTGAGCTTGATATTGGCAATTTATCACCTCGTGTGTGTGTGTGTGTGTGTGTGTGTGTGTGTGTGTGTGTGTGTGTGTGTGTGTGTGTGTGTGTGTGTGTGTGTGTGTGTGTGTGTGTGTGTGTGTGTGTGTGTACGTACTCACCTATTTGTGCTTGAGGGGGTTGAGCTTTGTCTCTTTGGTCCCGCCTCTCAAATGTCAATCAACTGGTGTACAGGTTCCTGAGCCTATTGGGCTCTATCATATCTACACTTGAAACTGTGTATGGAGTCAGCCTCCATCACATCACTACCTAATGCATTCCATTTGTCAACCACTCTGACACTAAAAAAGTTCTTTCTAATACCTCTGTGGCTCATTTGGGCACTCAGTTTCCACCTGTGTCCCCTAGTGCGTGTGCCCCTTCTGTTAAATAGCCTGTCTTTATCTACCCTGTCGATTCCCTTGAGAATCTTGAATGTGGTGAACATGTCCCCCCTAACTCTTCTGTCTTCCAACGAAGTGAGGTTTAATTCCCGTAGTCTCTCCTCGTAGCTCATACCTCTCAGCTCGGGTACTAGTCTGGTGGCAAACCTTTGAACCTTTTCCAGTTTAGTCTTATGCTTGACTAGATATGGACTCCATGCTGGAGCCGCATACTCCAGGATTGGTCTGACATATGTGGTATATAATGTTCTGAAAGATTCCTTACACAAGTTTCTAAAGGCCGTTCTTATGTTAGCCAACCTGGCATATGCCGCTGATGTTATCCTCTTGATATGAGCTTCAGGGGACAGGTCTGGCGTGATATCAACCCCCAGGTCTTTCTCTATCTGACTCCTGAGGTATTTCATCTCCTAAATGATACCTTGTATCTGGTCTCCTGCTTCCTACCCCTCTCTTCATTACATAGCATTTGCTTGGGTTAAACTCTAACAATCATTTGTTTGACCATTCCTGCAGCTTGTCCAGGTCTTCTTGAAGCCTCAAGCTGTCCTCCTCTGTCTTAATCCTTCTCATAAATTTGGCGTCGTCGTGTGTGTGTGTGCGCGCGCGCGAGTTCATCTTCATGACTTTGCGCTAAAGTAGGTTGAAGTCTATAAACCATTTGTCCGACTGTATGTCAGTAACATATCTAAGGCTTTATGAAGGCCCCCCCTGCAGTCCTCGCCCGGGCTGACCCACCTCGCCAACAGGTGGGTAGGTTCATAATTAGTGAAGTGACACAGCAGTTTACAGTTCTTCAGAAAATGTAATTTCACTGTTATACTATTCCTTGCACTGCTGCACCTTATGCTTCTGGCAGTTCTCCCCCCCCCCCCCCGCTCTCTCTCTCTCTCTCTCTCTCTCTCTCTCTCTCTCTCTCTCTCTCTCTCTCTCTCTCTCTCTCTCTCTCTCTCTCTCTCTCTCTCTCTCTCTCTCTCTCTCTCTCTCTCTCTTCTGCTGTTATCGGTCCCAATTCTTAAACTAAGGACTCAATGGATATGAATTGCAGTTTAGATTCTGGAAAAACCTGGGTTTGGAAACAAGGTGGTTGATTTACGGACCAAATTACCGGGTAAAACAATGGACGTGGGAGTGCTGGATTGTTTCAGGCCTAAGTTAGACAAATAAATGCAAGAGTTTGGGAGGATATAAATAGATACTGCCTGGTATGGACACTAGGCCTCCGGCAGTTTCTTTTAACCTTTTGGTCTTTAAGAACACACAGTTAATTGCTGGAACAAAACAAGACGCCTTGTATAACTCCGGGAGAACGCGGTCCAGGAAGTTATTTGGCAGTGGGTTCATTCGTATCCTTATTCCTGATTGAGGGGGACCAGTCGGACGAACCCACCATCACTCACCCACCTACCCACCCACCCACACTCCGGCCCACCCACAGTAAGACCAAAACCTAGATGCATAATCCTCCCCTCCCCCCTCCACTACTTGTATGCCGGTAAGGCATAAGAAGCCAGAACATACTGTTTGCTTCAAATTATCCAGAGCCTCTTCAGTGTCTAATACTAACCCTTAAATACATATATCAAAAGTGATGCCAGGTAAAAAAGCCATTTTAGTGCTGAATACCGCATGTTTAAAGGATGGGTATAGCTCTCATCCAATCAGCTGCCATTAATCTAGCCTCAAATTTTCTGATTGGTTAATGGCTGGGTTGCTTGGGCATGCTAGATGGCTGTGATTGGCCACATAAATCCCTATAAATGAGCCTATTGGTCAGCTGGAGGTAAATATCCATGACCAAACGCGGGCGGCGGGGGTTTGACCTACCCGAAAGACGCTTCGGGAAATTGTAAAAAAAACAGGGTAATACAAGCGCACCAGCACAGCCAACCACCTTAAAGTTGAAGCCTGCGCCAGCAAACACTGTGATTACCCGCATTCTCGAACGCTACACAACCCTGTCTCAAGCCTCCAAGGCGTCAACTGCTGCCTGAACCTGGAATAATTTATACATTCTGCCCGCCTGAGATGAGACAGAGTGGACGTGGCATCGGGTGCTAGGCTACCTTGAGGTGCTTCCGGGGCTTAGCGTCCCTGCGGCCCGGTCCTCGACCAGGCGTCCACCCCCAGGAAGAAGCAGCCCGTGACAGCTGACTAACACCCAGGTACCTATTTTACTGCTAGGTAACAGGAATAGGAATGGTGATAATATATGGAGTAAGAAACTGACGATAATACAACTTGATAAAACACGGAAGAGATACAAAGAAAAGTATGATAAATAATTTATTTCACCTCTGGAAATTGTCACAATCGTGTCTATTATAATCATGGGTAATGACACTACCACCATTACCGGGGTCCAAACACCAGCAACAACAACAACAACAACTAGGAACTACAACTTCACACCACCAGCCTCGCCACAAACAACACCACCAGCCTCGCCACAAACAACACCACCAGCCTCGCCACAAACAACACCACCAGCCTCGCCACAAACAACTCGCCCGCCTCGCCACAAACAACAAACCCGCCTCGCCACTAAGCAACACATCAGCCTCGCCACAAACAACACCACCAGCCTCGCCACAAACAACACACCCGCCTCGCCACAAACAACACCACCAGCCTCGCCACAAACAACACACCAGCCTCGCCACAAACAACACACTCGCCTCGCCACAAACAACACACCCGCCTCGCCACAAACAACACACCTGCCTCGCCACAAACAACACACCAGCCTCGCCACAAACAACACCACCAGCCTCGCCACAAACAACACACCCGCCTCGCCACAAACAACACACCCGCCTCGCCACAAACAACACACCAGCCTCGCCACAAACAACTCACCCGCCTCGCCACAAACAACACACCCGCCTCGCCACAAACAACACACCCGCCTCGCCACAAACAACAAACCCGCCTCGCCACAAACAACACACCCGCCTCGCCACAAACAACACCACCCGCCTCGCCACAAACAACACCACCCGCCTCGCCACAAACAACACCACCAGCCTCGCCACAACACCACCCGCCTCGCCACAAACAACACCACTGGCCTCGCCACAAACAACACCACCAGCCTCGCCACAAACAACACACCCGCCTCGCCACAAACAACACACCCACCTCGCCACAAACAACACACCCGCCTCGCCACAAACAACACACCCGCCTCGCCACAAACAACACACCCGCCTCGCCACAAACAACACACCAGCCTCGCCACAAACAACACACCCGCCTCGCCACAAACAACACACCCGCCTCGCCACAAACAACACACCAGCCTCGCCACAAACAACACACCCGCCTCGCCACAAACAACACCACCAGCCTCGCCACAAACAACACACCCGCCTCGCCACAAACAACACACCAGCCTCGCCACAAACAACACCACCCACCTCGCCACAAACACCACCACCAGCCTCGCCACAAACACCACACCAACCCTCGCCACAAACAACACACCAGCCTCGCCACAAACACCACCACCAGCCTCGCCACAAACACCACACCAACCCTCGCCACAAACAACACCACCGGCCTCGCCACAAACAACACACCCACCTCGCCACAAACATACCAGCCTCGCCACAAACAACTCCAGCCTAGCCAACCAGTTATGTAAAAGACACGTCAGAACGGAACACAAAACCAGCATAAATATGTAACTTGAAAGTTATATGACAACATAAGGCCAGGAGACCAGAAAGACGGAGGAGATAGTGTTGAGAAAAGGCAGGAGTGAGGGAGAAGAGGTTAAGAGGAGCTTGAGGAGGGGGGTGAGATGGTGGGGGGGTGAGATGGTGGGGGGGGGTGAGATAGTGGTGGGGGGTGATATAGTGGGGGGGGGGGTGAGATAGTGGAGGGGGGGTGAGATAGTGGGTGGGGATGGTTGGTGGGGGGGGGGGGGGGTTAAGAGGAAGCAGAGTGGTGGGAAGAGAAGTGGTGGGGGTTTTGGGGTGCTGATGCAGCCCTTGCTCATGATTTGCCACTCCGTAAAAAAGCCAACCCTTTAGCCAAGGGATATGGATGTTGTTGTTGCTGGTGTTATAGATTCGGCTACTCGGAACAAGTTCCAAGTAGCACGGGCTATGGTGAGCCCGTAACTTACCTGGCACAGGAGGGGTGCAAGTAGCACGGGCTATATGGTGAGCCCGTAGTGGACTTACCTGGCACAGGAGCGGGGCAAGAAGCCCGGGCTATGGTGAGCCTCGGTCTGTGTTCCCTCTTGTTTCGTCGTTTCAGATTTAGCTTCTCAGGACGAAGTGTCCATGTAGCACAGGCTATGGTGAGCCCGTAATATTTCCTCTTGTCTGGGACCACCCATAAATACGCCTCCATCGTACTAATTGTCTTATTCATGCCCGTGCCACCTCGTGGGTGGCTTAATCTTCATCAATAAATCAAGAGGGTGGTGGGTAAGGTAATTATCAGCAGAAAGCTCTAAGCCATTAAGACTATATAAGCACCTGGACCATCATCACACGCCCACAGCACCGCTCCTGTGCCAGGTAAGTTACGGGCTCACCATAGCCCGTGCTACTTGGAACTTGTTCCGAGTAGCTGAATCTATAACAACATATCATACGCCTTGCTAATGGTCCAGGGAGGGATCGAAACGTCGTCGCTTCTCCATCTTCTGCGTTGTGGTTTGGTTATCATTTCTTCAGCCATGTTATTGTGACTCATCGTCTGCATAGGTAAGGGGTGAAGGTGAGAGACAGTGAACTGTGACTGATAGTGTGGGGCGGGGTGACAAGGGAAGGGGGAGAGCAGGGTAGGATTAGAGGACGTTAAGGTGGAGACTTGAAGGTATGGAAGATGATGTAAGCCATGCTTACCTAATATAATAAAGGAAGATCCACGGACACCTTTCCCTATACAAGCCTAGATTAAAAGCTCCATTTCTTAAAATACTGTTAAGCTCTAATGACACTAATTTACAGTGCACGAAGTAAATAAAATAGATTAATAAAAAAATATACAATTCTGAATAAACAAATAAATAAACATGGCTACATATAGCCATGCATTTGAAGCATTTGTATCTACAGCAGAAGAATGGTATCTACATTTGTAGATACATTTGTATCTACAGCAGTATCTACAGGCGAGAATGTCAGTGCAAGGTTGGAGGCCAAAGACTTGGGGTTAGCCACACCCAACTTTGCAGATGAACGGCCTGGGGGGGTGTGCCAGGGCCACAGTCTGACTACCATGATGATTTTTGGCACTGTCCATCCGCTAAACCTTGCCAAAAAATATCTCGGAAAACAAAAAAAAAATAAAAAAAAAATCTTACAAAAATAATTATTCACCGATCTTGGTAAAAAAGTAACTGAAGTTTCCTGCTATTCAAACTTTGTCCGTAGTACCATAAAATACATAACTTCAAGTCTGCTCCACTCATTCAACTGCCGGGGTGAAAACCCAAGGCCGACTCACAGATTAGAAAGTCGGAAATAATTATATAGACTTACAGTACTGACATTTCCTCTTATTAGCAATATTGTAAAAGAGAGAGAGAGAGAGAGAGAGAGAGAGAGAGAGAGAGAGAGAGAGAGAGAGAGAGAGAGAGAGAGAGAGAGAGAGAGAGAGAGAGAGAGAGAGAGAGAGAGAGAGAGAGAGAGAGAGAGAGAGCGTGTGTAGCATACAGACAGATAAGATAGACCCAGGTACCCCTCTACCTAGTAATAAATAATCAAATGTTTCATTTTCAGCCCATTATGTGCCTCTGTATCCATTCTGTCACTACCGCCCACAGGATCACAAAAGGGGGTGCACAACAAATGAACTAAAGTGAACTCTTCCGCGTTACTAAAAGCACATTTGGGTGAACGAGGCAAATATCACTTTTTCCTGTTAGTTCGTATGTTCCACAAGGGGTTTTCCCTTACCACTACGTTTTCTAAGATGAATTGACCATTAAGTTGTTACCAAGGTTCTTCGTAAGGAGGCGAAGGTTGAATCGGGTCAAGAGGTCAGCTGTGTTTGAGGGGTCAACAGGTCAAGTCAGAATTGATGATTACAATGCGCTCTACATCACTTAGTCGTGCCCTTCACTTTCCGTTTTGTTTACGCCGTTAATTAGAGCATTAAGTGCCAGCGACAGTGACATTAGCACGAAATTTGCTCGTACCTGTCTAGTGTGTGAGAGGGGGGGGGGGGAGGGGAGGACAAGATATAGCAAAAAATATGTTTTTAATTAAAGTTCATTCATTACAGAGGCTCATAATGGGATGCGAGCCGCTCCAAGCAACCGAGGCCGGGCTTCTTGGGGGAGTTGAAGAACTCCCAGAACCCCATGAAGCAGGTATCAAACAAGCAGATCGGGGGACTGAACCCTACAATTCATTTAACTAAGCAAGTAACAATCTTGATGAGCTGGTTACAAAATGTATTGCACATGGTAACATCAACAATGGGCTCGAGAGTGACCACAAGTACAAAATACTACGATAATTTGGATCTTCACTGGTTAAGTTCACGAGTGATGAACCTGTTAACTAGGCCCTGAGCAAGATTCTGTGGTTGTCGGCGAAAGTGTCTTTGTATACCACTGCCAGGCAGGCGCGAGGCTGTAGGATGGAGGGAGAGGAGAAAGAGGGGAGAGGGGGGAGAGAGAGAGAGAGAGAGAGAGAGAGAGAGAGAGAGAGAGAGAGAGAGAGAGAGAGAGAGAGAGAGAGAGAGAGAGAGAGAGAGAGAGAGAGAGAGAGAAAGAGAGAGAGAGAAGAGAGAGAGAGAGAGAGAGAGAGAGAGAGAGAGAGAGAGAGAGAGAGAGAGAGAGAGAGAGAGAGAGAGAGAGAGAGAGAGAGAGAGAGAGAGAGAGAATATTAAATGAGTTACTAAGTCAGTGAAGGGTGGGCGAGGAAGAAGGGGGTGGGGGGGGGGGGAAGAGTAAGCCCCTCCATGAGTCAGTGTGACTCACCAAAGAGCCTGAGTCACGGGATTATTGACAAGAAGTGCTGACACGGGCGGGAGTCCAATCATACAAACTTGTTCCCAACTTTAAACAACTCTACAGCAGATTTGAATCGATGAAAACTACACAAAATTTGAGACTGTTAGATTAGGTCAAGTTAAGAAAGATCTGATTACATTATGTCAAGATAGGTTCGATTAAATTTAAACTAGATTGAATTAGCGGGTTGGCTAAGCATGGTTAACTTAGATAAGATTAGGTTTGGCCAAGTTTAATTAGATTAACGTAGGAATGGGTTAGAATTCGTTGGTACAATAACACTTCCCGGACCATTCTAAAACTGGTTGACCAGACTGTTACTAAGTCCAGGTATCCGCCCGTTCGCTACTCCAACTAAGGGCTACCTGCAGTGTGTTTTCCCGACTGCACGACACGATCTGCAATGACGCAAGTATACTGCATCGTTGCACGCGATGATATAATTGATCTCCACTAGTACCCTCACAATACTGAAATGAGTGTGTGAGTCAGCGAGTGTGAGATGTGTTTCTATATATGTATGGGCCTGAGTCAATGGCCCTAATAACCCAACCCGCCCTCTCAACTAATACACTTTATTATGTACCTTATAGCCTACCATGAACAAATTACAAAAGACCACGAAAAAGTAGCAACTCTCAAAAATCCAACGTTTTCTATGCATTGCAGGTTAGGGTTGGGTAGGGTAGTGTTTTCGTGCGTTCGTGATTTAGTTAGAACTTTGTATGTTGTGACAAGAGCAAAGAAAACGGGTTTGAATAACGAATTCTGATGAAATCCTCGCATCCGCCCGACAATAGCACCAATCATCCTTATCTTCACTACCGTAAAAAGCCCGTATCAATCCGAATTAATCGATTATCCGTTTGGCGAATACGGCGAACTCGGCACCGACCTTGATGTGGGATTAGACCCCAAGTGTGAAGACAGGACCCAAGACACACAGAAAACCAATCGCACGTTAACAAATAGAAGATATAATTCAAACTCATCCTCTAAAAAAAAAATACTAAACTCAATGGCTACTATAGATGGAATGTACAAAACATGTACTGTTGTAGCCCCTTAAAATGAGTTCTGTTTTGTATAATTTGAATTCTACAGAATATAACAAAAAGTGAAACAGACTGAACCATGAACCAAACCTGTCTTAGGCCTAACTAAGTAGAGGCCTAATACACGCAACCTTAGGCTTAATTTAGTATATGTATGTACTATACTAGGTAGGATGAGGAAAAGTTATGTTTGTTTGTTGCTTTCTTTCTGCCTCTGTAAAAAAAAAAATCCTGTAGGATTAAACGTGGACGATTGAACCATATTATTACCCAAGGAACTGTTGTATTCCTCGAAATACAGGTACAAAATCCAAATAAAATTAATCCTAACTGTCAATCTTTCCTGCAAATTTTCTAATAATAATTTGACCTAATTCCTAAGTGCAACTTTAGTGAAACTTTAATGATAATGAAACGATTCAGAGTATATGAGAGAGAGAGAGAGAGAGAGAGAGAGAGAGAGAGAGAGAGAGAGAGAGAGAGAGAGAGAGAGAGAGAGAGAGAGAGAGAGAGAGAGAGATAGAGAGGAGAAAGAAGTAACGTTAATAACTGAAAATTAAACTAGTAAAGAAAGAAAGGAGAAGATAAAAAAAGAAATGGGTCAATGTACGTGATAAGAGACGAAGAAGGAAGAGAGACTGGGACGATAACCGCGGTAACAGGTATAACAAAATCAATCAGAAGCACATTCGTAGCCTCACACGCGCAAATGAGGACCAATACTTGTCCGTGAACCAACAAACCAAAACACAGGTCCTCTGAACCCAGTTCTTTTTGAACCAGCGAACCAAAACGTATTTCCTTGGAACCAGCGAACTAAAGTTCCTCGACTCGCTTCCTCTTCAATCCAAATGAATATTAAATAAGCAAACTGTACAGTCTCCTCCGGCCGATAGGGGGGAAGCGAACGAATCCAGGATGAGAGCTGGAATGTGGAATCCAGGATAAGTGCTGGAATGTGGAATCCAGGATGAGAGCTGGAATGTGGAATCCAGGATAAGTGCTGGAATGTGTAATACACAGCGAACGAATGTGGAATCCAGGATGAGACCTGGAATGTGCAATATGTGAAAGAAGAACGAAGGTACGGCACGATAAGGTAACTGTAAACATGAGAAGCTGTCAATGTGACTAGGCTACATAGTCATTGGACGGGCTATGAGAACTGAGTGAAGGAACGGTGCCCCATGTAATCGCATAGGCAGATAACGAGGCCGTACCTGTGTCTCTGCTCATTTCAGTACACTTGGGAGTCCCACAGTGTTCTACACAAAATCCAGTATATATTTTATTATGATTATGGTCATATTTATTTTAAAATTAATATTTTTCGCTCCATTTGACTCTTTTGTTTGATGTTTCTCCGTACTTCTTTCTATAAACAATTTGGCAGGTCTCAAAACTATCTGGGGAGTTTCAGTGTCAGGTAACTATCTCAGCCAATCAGGAAAGATTAACACGGGGCAATTTCTGATTGTTCGAAATACACAAAATAAGAACCCTCTGCCAGTCAGCAGTTGTTGTTGTTGTTGTTTTAGATTTAGCTACTCAGAACGAAATGTCCATGTAGCACGGGCTATGGTGAGCCCGTAACCAGTTAGGAGGCTGAGGAAGCGTTATATGACAAAGAGTGTTGGGAAGACGGGGCACCACGAGCGTAACTCTCATCCTGTAATTACACTTAGGTAATTACACTTAGATAATTTTACACACATATAATAATAATTATATTATATATCAACCCATCCTCCTGTTTAAATAGGACTTTTTGTAACTATTTTGACCACTGTACATATATATTGACGTAAAAGGCAATTAGACAGAATTCAGTACTGTTCCCTTTATAATCCGAAAAAATAAAGCTAAAAAACAAACTTGAATATTCCAAGGCCTAGTATAGCACATATATGCACAATATTAGGCCTTATATCCACACCCACTTTAATCCATTCAAAGCTCATCAATACAGGCCTAAATCCACACCAACGCAAATCCCTCCAGAACTCATCAATACAGACCTACATCCAAACTCGCATAAATCCCACCAGGACTCGTCAACACAAAGCTAAATCCGGACGTAAATCCTTCTAAAACTCATCAATACAAAAACATTTATATCCAATCTGAGACATTATCAAATAGACGCCTACACTAAACCTCTGCCATAAACGTTTCAACTACCTCGTTAACTACCTTACTACCTCATTAAGCCATTAAACTAAAAATCTGCCGTTTAGGCTCCTCACCTTCCAGGATCAGTATGCAAGGGAAAGATTCGTCCGAAATATTCCAGAATGCCGAGTAGGCCTAATACAGAATCCATTACATTACATTACTTCTCAACAAAGCTTAGGATGGTCAACGGATTACATAAAAAAATTGTAATCCCGGTGAAAAATACAGTTAAATAAACAATTAGTTTATCTTAAAACAAACGCTCCTAAAAATACCGGTATTTAACTCTAGACACGGTTATATACGCTAAAAAAAATTAAAATGTCTGAAGTGGGAGCAACTATATTGTGGATTTTTGTTTATATCCACCATATATATATATACATTGGAAAAATAAGTATAAATAAATCTCCAGTATAATCCAGTACGTCATCGAATCTAAAAACATTCGAACATATTAACATGAAGACCCCTATTAATTAATGTAATCACAACCAGAATAAAACTAAAAATACCAAACAATATAAATTCCAACGGACGCTTAGCCTAGTCTAATTGAGAACGGTCCATACACATCAACAGAGAAGGTCGGTTGTCAGTTCGACTAACCACCACTTTGAAAATACATAGATGTATTTTCTGTGGTTGATTGTTCAATAAACCCTTGAACTATATGTTTAACACATCTCTAACCCTGTCCATGGAGGACAGAAGAGAATGTATATATGCTGGTTAGCATTGTAAATGTGTGGCCACGTCTGTGGTAGAAAAAAAAAACTTTGAAAATTAACAAGCCAACTAAGAACAATTTCCACCATTCCCCGAGGTCGATAAAAACTGCGGAATGGTTGAATTATACATAGCACACACACAAGGAGGTAGCCACTACCTTGAGGCTACCTTGAGGTGCTTCCGGGGCTTAGTGTCCCCGCGGCCCGGTCGTCGACCAGGCCTCCTGGTTAACTACAGTTAAGAGCCAAGATTACTTTAATTACATCCATTTAAAAGAAATAAATAAGAGTGAAGATCTTAAAATTCGTCTTTTACATCAAAGTTCATGAGATACGAACTGTCGGTATTTACGACGAAAAAGACTAGGCTACCAGAAAAGTTACGTTAATTCTGACACAGTTTCTTGATTAGCCCAAAAGGTATATATAATAGTAGGAATTATTGTCAAATAAATATATTAATTATGGTGCTCGTTCAAATTAAATTTGAACGGTTCTTCAAGAGGGGGTCTATGCATCCAACTCGTGTAGGATTGATCAGAGTCTGCATCAGCAATCCATTCCACCTGGCGCCAGATTCATGAAGCAGTTACGCAAGCACTTACGAACATGTACATCTTTTCTCAATCTTTGGCGGCTTTGTTTACAATTATTAAACAGTTAATGAGCTCCGAAGTACCAGGAGGCTGTTTATAACAATAACAACAGTTGATTAGAAAGTTTTCATGCTTGTAAACTGTTTAATAAATGTAACCAAAGCAGTTAAAGATTGAGGAAAGATGTGACACGTTCGTAAGTACTTGAGTAACTGCTTCGTAAATCTGGCTCCTGGGCTGTAGGAGACTTGATCCGCGAACCCCACGTGTGTGATGCGGTCGAAGCTCTTTCGACCGAGCTACTTGTCTTAATTGTCACTTTTTTGTTGGGTGTTTGCCAGTATTTTGTTGAGTATTTGCCACTTTTTTTGTTGGACTTTTGCACTTTTTTGTTGGACGTTTGGGATTTTATTTTTGGACGTTTGGGATTTTATTGTTGGACGTTTGGGATTTTATTGTTGGACGTTTGGGAGATTTTTTTATTATCCGATTGCCACTTGTTTAATGGGCTTTTGGGACTTTTTTCGTTGCATTTGGGAGTTATTTATGGGATCACCACTAACTGTCCCCACCACCGCTCTTCCTTCAGCAGCAGCATCTTCTCATCCAACCCCTTACAACCACTCAACACAGACTCATAAGTACGTAAGACCAGCAAGTCTGGTGGATGTGCAATGCGATCGAAATATAAAGAAGACCTAATATTAGAAAGCCCCCCCCCCCCGCTCCCACAGCTGATGGGCCCAAATTAATTAAGAACTTAAATCTACTAAAGAGCAACCGAGCCTATAGCCTCAGCCCCAGTTCCCAGCTAACAGCTAATCTATAACACGAGTTCACTTCCACAGTCTGAAACAACATTAAACAGCCAATGGTTAAGACCACAGCCTACGTTAGGCCCAAATTACTCCTGACGGCCCCTAATAAAGCCCACCGTGTCAGGCCTACCATCACGGCCATAGGATTTATGGCATGCTTCACTGGCACCCACGCCCAATGCAAGCGAAAACATGGGCGTGGCCACATGCCTGACACGGGCGTGTGGGCGTGGGTTGCTCTCTGACTGACTGGAAAGAGAAAGTCACATACAATGATTTGGTGAGAGACGCTTCTTTACTTGGTCTTAACCAAGAGGTAATTTATCATGCGAGTATTTTATTGCACAGTGTAATCTGGTTGGCGTTGAGGAACGAAAAAAAAAAACTCATTGCCTTTAGTCGTTTGATTCATTTATTCTGGGTGGTGCTGAGGATATCAGATTTATTCTGACGCTGAGGCCTGATCGATATATGGTTGTTGGTCATGATGTATATAATCTATTCTGGTTGGTATTTATGAAGAAATCGTTTATTCTGTGTGGTGTTTTTGCTCTGGAAATTAATTCCCACTAGTGCTGGCCAAAATAAAAAAAAAAAATATCCCACTTTTGTAGCCGATAAATTCAACTTATTCTGAGACTTGTGTCTGTGATGAAAATATTCAACTAGCTTGGCTTAGGACTAAAGGTTAGTAGCAGCTCTACTCGTACGAGAGAGAGAGAGAGAGAGAGAGAGAGAGAGAGAGAGAGAGAGAGAGAGAGAGAGAGAGAGAGAGAGAGAGAGAGAGAGAGAGAGAGAGAGAGAGAGAGAGAGAGAGAGAGAGACAGAGACAGAGACAGAGAGAGAGAGAGAGAGAGAGAGAGAGAGAGAGAGAGAGAGAGAGAGAGAGAGAGAGAGAGAGAGAGAGAGAGAGAGAGAGAGAGAGAGAGAGAGAGAGAGCGAGAGAGCGAGAGAGAGAGCTAGCTAGCTCGTCAGCATACTAAACAGAAGGAACCAGGGGAGCCAACCCTCTCGTGCACAGTATATTATCACAATAGAGCTATGTTGGCCTAACAAGAGAGGGGGCGGGAGCTAATCTTCACCTAACAGGGCCGTAACACTGTGGATCGCCCTAACATCCTTGACACATGTCACCTGGGAGGCAGAGCTAATAAAGACTAATTACTCGGAGTAACATGGAGGACAAAACTCCCACGGGAAAGGCTTTGACCAGCTGGTCGAGGTTGCGGGCCACAAATATCATGGTAAAGTAGGCTAGGCTATGGTTTTCATTTCTTTCTAAGCGTGATTTTTTAGATATATATATATACAACAGAAAAATATTAATGACTTCTGTTATAATTATCATTATTATTGTTATAATATTTCTACATTATTGTTGACACTGTAAACACATTTATCTTTAGTGTCTTAATTAGGTACGGTTATTAGCCAGCATTACTTGGTGTTATTCCTTACGTCATTCCTTCCGTGTTACTTGTGTTACAAGGTGAGTTGCTTTACCGCTAATTACAACCGCTTGTTCCTGTGCTCATAAATACCACCCCTGTTACTGCCGCTAATTGCGCATTCTAGGGCGAGGCTACGGTCTACACTCTTTGTGTTAGTAAATGTGTTGTTATTTTGATAAACTGCCGTCTAGATGTTGCTTTGTGAGTGTGTCAGTAGTGTTGCTGAATACGTGCGGCCAAACTTGCTATATACCTTTATCATAAATCTTCTCAGATGTGCTAGTGCGTCATTGTACTCAGCAGTTAGGCCAGTGTTTTTACGCTCTACTAATCAAGATTCATTATACCCGAAACATTCATTACTCGCTCTGAGTCATTAGACTCCTAAACCATTACTGTTCCTACATTATACTCAAACCGTTTGGCTACGCCATCGTTATACCCAACCGTTGCTGCTCCCGCGTCATTATATATCCATGCGTTACCCCCTCCTGCGTCATTATACCCAGGCGTTACTGTCATTATACCCCGGGTGCGAGCGTTATTTCCGGTATTGTGGTGGGGGCGTGCTCATGGGGCCGTTCACCGCGCCTCGCAGTAGAGGGGTGGTGGGCGTGGTCCGGTTAGGCCACTCGGGAAGAGCGCCAGTGTCGGCCCCCAAGCTTATAATGGGTCAGAAAAGGGGGTCATTTTTCACTTTTGCTGCCTGATGATACCTGGTAGTGGGTCTTGTTGTTATTGTTGTTGCTGGGAGAAGTTGTGCTGTGTTGATGTTGTTAGAGCAGTTGTTGATTGCATCTAGTTGATGAGTGTGTAATTGTTGTTGTTGTTGCTGGTGGTGGTAGCAGTATAGTTGATGTTTGTGATGGTGGTATCGTTGGCGGTAGTGGTGGTGGTGGCTGGTGGTGGCTGTGTGGTTGATGGTGTAATTCCATATTTTGATGATAGTGCTATTGTGGTTGATGATGGTTAGCGGATGTTAATGGTTGAGGCGGAACCTCATTCTTTATATGATTGGCGACAGATGGTCATGTGGTTCACCAGTGGAAGGTGGTGGTATGTGTGTAGCCTCCTCACCTAGATATGCTTGTATGGTCGAGATTCGGCTCCTATCATGACTTTGAAAGTCTACTGGCCCAATGAGGCTCGCAAGAAATAAAATGCAGACCGTGACTTTAGGCTAGCTAATACAATTATTCAAAAGCAAACCCCCAAAAAATATTATTTCAGATTTAGAAGAAAGAAATGGCCCAAAACCTGAAAGTTGCAGCATTAATTGTTACGGTAACTTTTTCGTAATAGTTGTAAATTTAAACAATGTCTGATGCAAGTTCAAGCTTCCCGATATATGATTGCTCAAATTTGTGTAAGTTAGACCCCCATGTCTTTTGTATGGCAGATTATATAGAGGCCTAGGCTAGCGTGCGGAAGGCTGGCTCTATTGTCCAAGTTCCCGACAGGAAACTTGGAACGATGGCCATTTTGATATATGGGGGGGGGGGGGGCAACATTATTCTATTGATGTTAAGCTTCTACCTATTGTGGGAACCGACCTGTGAGATTTATATTTGTTTAATTTATATGAATTTATATTTACGTTAATTTATATACTTCGATAGCAATTTGTATAATGATAAGTGGACTGTATTTCTGCAATAATCTCATAATCTCACAAATCGATCCTCTACACATTAGGGGGGGGGGTTATTAAATTAATATATATATGCAGCCAATCAAACTACAGAAATAACTACATACATTAAAGAGGTTCCTTATCTTATAGTACAGCAGGTTAGTCCACCAGGTATAACTAGGGTGTAGACACCAAATTATCCTCTTTGAGGTAGCTTCCATATCACCCAGTAACTGGTGCACAAATCTTGCATCCTCGTCTTGACCTGTCAAAAGTGCGCTAGCTGTGAAGCCAGAATCTATATATGACAAGCTATATCAGAGAAAACAGTACATGGAACATGAAGACCTGGCTTAATTACCTTTAGTTTGAGGCTTCCATGTGATCTAACCAGGTCACCCTATATAATGACATTAATGGCCACTAATGATAAATAATGGGTTTCGGAAAGAACACTTAACTTGATTTGTTGACAGCGTGTTGACAGATGGTACACCTTTGGTATCCATAACACTACGTCCAAGTAAAATTAACAGGAGCCGAATTTGCTCCCGTGTGAGCCTCTGGTCTCGTATAACAATGGCTGCCCTCCTCCTCACTCTGACGCCTGGCCTACTTTGTCCACATGTCAGAAAGTGATAGAAGGGTCACATTTACTCTACTTTAATATTGATAATTAAGTTAATTTATATAAGATGTTTTTATGATGGTAAAGTCCAAAGACTAATGTATTTAAGAATAATTCCCAGCAAAATAGCTGGTGAATTATAATAGTATGTGGTGATGATATCCCGTTTTCTTTAGACGGTAATTCCACTACAAGTTACGTTTTCTATGGGTAACTTGTTGGTAATACAGTTATTATCTGTATGATTATTAAATGGTGTCGGATTTTCCGACATAATTCCCCAGGGGGCTGCTCACGGGTCGAAGTCCTGTTTAGAACAGACGAACACCGATACTCCTCCTTCGAATTATTAGATTAATTTGATGTTAGTAGTTAGTAATCACACATTTGTGCGTCTGTTCGTACAGGACGGATGTCCCGTACTAGAGTTGCAAGGGTTAGAAGTCTAATGCGATTTCATTTCCCTGTCAACTCTTGAAAGGCTAATATTCAAGCCTTATTACATATTATTTAACCCAGAAGACTGAATATGATCAAGTACTACAGTCAAGTATGATTCAGGGACTGCAGTGAGATCAGTGACATTAGATATAACTTGAAGTTTCTTCAGGTAACTGGTCACTGATATATAAACACTGAAGCCCATGGAATTCATCTTGATTAAATAATAAATGTATCAAATCAGTCATCAGATTTATTGGGGTTTAATTTAGTTAATTGATTCAGAAGACTGAATAGCTCATCATGAAAGTAAAGTATGGTTCTGAGACTGCAGTGGGTTCAGTGACATTGGTCGCAGTGACTTGTAGCTGTTTTAGGCTACTGTTCACTGATTTGCCACTGAGGCCTCATGAACTCATCTCCAGCTTTAAATGATGATACTAACATCAACCTCTGTTGGTATAGTCAGCTGTAATCTCCTTAGTATAATGCTACTGGAGAAATATAATCAGCTGACAAATTTAGATTTCTACTGGTATTGTTTATCTGCAGGCATAGGTCTCCTCAGGCTTGATACTGGGCCTGAGAGTAATTTACCTCCTGCAGAGTTTAACATGGTTATACCCTGATATTTAGTAGGGCTACCAATGAATCGATGACAATAGTCTGTCCCTACAAGGAGACCGAAGTCGGTGAGGTGATCAGACTTAATATTATCTGCCAATTTTATTCCTCTATTTCTCAGGAATTTGGCTGTTGCTCTCAGACCTTGAACTTGTAGGTCTACTGGTATTTTGTCCACCACAATGGCTTGTACTCGACAGACGTACCTGCCTAAACGTACTGATGGTTGTACCACCTGGTAGACTTGAGGTCCTGCATCTGTTACAAACCCTGAGATGTTGAATGACATCTGGGCTACAGGCCTTAATTGTAATTCATCTGCCAGCTTTTTAGTAATATATGTTCTCTGGGATCCTTGGTCAAACAACCCACGGGTATGGACCTTGGCCCTCTTATTCAGGATGGTAATTTGGGCAGTAGGCAAAGTCGTATTACCTTTAGACTTTGCTGATTGGACACTCTTTGTTGGTTGCACCTTGCAGTACTGTACTGTGGTGGGAATGCTATCTTCCACCTTGGGGTTTGGATACGTTGTTTTGGTGTCTCTGCACAATGCTGCATGGTGCTGACCTTTGTTACACCTATTACAGGTGTGTAATTGGGTATCACAGTCCTTGATGTTATGTTTCCTGAGGCACCTCGTGCAATGTTGCAAATCCTTGAGTCGCTCAACACGGGCGTCACTATCAGGAAAATTAGAGCAGTGGTACATTGAATGTTTCTCATTGCAGAACAAACATGTTCCATAGCTTCCAGTACCCTTTGGTGTCACGTTCTTGGGTGACACAGTAACTATAGGCTTGGAGGGTCCCACTGCATATACGCCCACACTGCTACTGTTCCACTTTGGTGTTGAATTATATTGTCTAGATTGATTTGGAGTACCTTTGGTACTCTGTGGTTTACTATTGTTGGTTTCTGAGGGTTTACTTGGTGGTTTTAATTTGTCATGTGTTCGTAATTGATGAACTACTGACTTTAAACCTTCAGATATTTCATTCATGGATAAGATGCTTTTATTGTAATGAGCACTCATTTGTCTCAATATGTCCCTAGGTATTTTCTCCTGGACAATTATTTTCAAGACCCACTCAGCCCCGTTTGTATCTGCTGTCAGGCTGAGGGCATTGATCAATGATTCTATCTCCAGCTTGAAAACTTGGAGTGAATCAGCTGAAGCCTCCGGTGGGGGTAAATGCAACATCTCATGAACTAAATGTGATGTTCTTACTTCTGGATCAGCATAATTATCCTTGAGGAGTTTTACTGCCAGATCATAGCCGTCATTAGTTAATCTCAGATGGGATACTACTGTTTTAGCCTCACCTGATAATTGGCCTTGCAAATAAGAGAATTTACTACTCTTTGGTAAAGATTGTTTTGAGTCTACAAGGTCAACGAATTTGTTCCAAAATTCATCCCAATCTTCCTCATCTTTTCCTGAGAAAGTGGGTAAATTAATTGGAGGGAGTCGAGCTTCTGCTTGACTCGTATTAGATGCAACTGTTGTTGTTGTTGCTGTTGCCTTGTTCTGGGCAATTAATTTGACATAAGGCTGTAACGTGGCCTGAGTGTGATCTTCATAATTCGCAAGATCAACCATAATGTCGTCTATTTCTGTTTCTGATAAATTAGTGTTGGCAAGTTCAGCCACATATGTTGCTATTTGACATTTGATTTGCTCAAATTTACCTGCAGCTGCTTGATAATAGCTTTCCAGGTCAGCATAATCAACTTGAGATTGTTGTGACAAATCTTCACATTTCTTGATCTGTCTTGTTAAGTGGCCTTTAAGACCTGCAAGGGTTCTTTTCATTCTCCCTGCATTATCCATCCTGGCTAGTTGGTGAAGCCTTGTGGGACTTGTACTTGGGCTGCTCATAACACTGAACAAACACTAATGGTAGCCTAGGGTAAATTCTGAACTCACTAGGCAATAATCCTACCTCTACTAGAGGTTAGCACTTAAAATTAATACACATTATATATATACAATCATACACACTAATGATTTGAGTGATAAACCAGTGTCACTGGAAGTACCTTTAGGTTAGCTCTTCTATATCACCCTAGGATGGTAGAGACACTAATTAATCACTCAAAGGTGTAATGATCATAAGTAAATTATTATATATACAACTCAATTCGAGTTGATAAAAATTACACCCAAAATAGGGTCTGGACCATTCATTAATGGTGTTAGGTTGTTCAATATAGTACAACTGACTATGGTAATAATGGGACTAGGATGAGCAATAATAGTTCAACTAGTCATATCCTACCCTGTTGTGGGTTGGCAATTAGTAAATATTATACTGTGATCACTAGTGCAATATATATTAAATAATTCTCTATTTTGGAGAAATAATATACACAATTATTGATAATAGCCTCTTAATTAGCCTCTATGAAACTTCTAATATTATCTAGAAGTATTAAATATTATTAGTGACCTCGCGAAATAAACTCCACAAAATTCGTAGATAATCTCTCGCGAAATGTAACACCACGAAATCCGTGAACAATCTCGCGACACAGTCACTAATTTGGCTGGTTTCTATATTAGCGCTGTCATTTCACAGAATAACACTCCACCAAATCTGTGGGTGTGCATGAAACCGCTGACGAAGCTGATCTGGGCTGAGGGAGGCTCCTGAGCTCCCACGAGGCTTCGCCGCTGTCTTTGACTGGCTGGCTTTGTTTAAATAACACTGCACTAGTTTATTTAATGAATCCACTGGTTAACTGGTTCATCCGGTACTAAGATGACCAAATGTGGGTTCAAAGGACCGAATATTCCGGTTCCGAAGGTCCAAATAATCCGGTTCGAAGGACCAAATAATGTGGGAACCGACCTGTGAGATTTATATTTGTTTAATTTATATGAATTTATATTTACGTTAATTTATATACTTCGATAGCAATTTGTATAATGATAAGTGGACTGTATTTCTGCAATAATCTCATAATCTCACAAATCGATCCTCTACACATTAGGGGGGGGGTTATTAAATTAATATATATATGCAGCCAATCAAACTACAGAAATAACTACATACATTAAAGAGGTTCCTTATCTTATAGTACAGCAGAATATCAGAGAAAACAGTACATGGAACATGAAGACCTGGCTTAATTACCTTTAGTTTGAGGCTTCCATGTGATCTAACCAGGTCACCCTATATAATGACATTAATGGCCACTAATGATAAATAATGGGTTTCGGAAAGAACACTTAACTTGATTTGTTGACAGCGTGTTGACAGATGGTACACCTTTGGTATCCATAACACTACGTCCAAGTAAAATTAACAGGAGCCGAATTTGCTCCCGTGTGAGCCTCTGGTCTCGTATAACAATGGCTGCCCTCCTCCTCACTCTGACGCCTGGCCTACTTTGTCCACATGTCAGAAAGTGATAGAAGGGTCACATTTACTCTACTTTAATATTGATAATTAAGTTAATTTATATAAGATGTTTTTATGATGGTAAAGTCCAAAGACTAATGTATTTAAGAATAATTCCCAGCAAAATAGCTGGTGAATTATAATAGTATGTGGTGATGATATCCCGTTTTCTTTAGACGGTAATTCCACTACAAGTTACGTTTTCTATGGGTAACTTGTTGGTAATACAGTTATTATCTGTATGATTATTAAATGGTGTCGGATTTTCCGACACCTATGTTTGTTTACCTATGTCTTTGAAAGGTAGCGGCCGGTTGGGGGAGAAGGGCGGGGGAGCAGATTTATCTCTTAACTAGTGAGCAAAGACTGAACGCGATGCCATTATTCTTACAGACTTTGAAGTGGTGTACGTACCTACTCTTTCGTGTGTGTGTGTGTGTACTCACCTAGTTGTACTCACCTAGTTGTGTTTGCGGGGGTTGAGCTCTGGCTCTTTGGTCCCGCCTCTCAACCGTCAATCAACAGGTGTACAGATTCATGAGCCTATCGGGCTCTGTCATATCTACACTTGAAACTGTGTATGGAGTCAGCCTCCACCACATCACTTCCTAATGCATTCCATTTGTCAACCACTCTGACACTAAAAAAGTTCTTTCTAATATCTCTGTGGCTCATTTGGGCACTCAGTTTCCACCTGTGTCCCCTTGTGCGTGTTCCCCTTGTGTTAAATAGACTGTCTTTATCTACCCTATCAATCCCCTTCAGAATCTTGAATGTGGTGATCATGTCCCCCCTAACTCTTCTGTCTGTGTGTGTGTGTGTGTGTGTGTGTGTGTGTGTGTGTGTGTGTGTGTGTGTGTGTGTGTGTGTGTGTGTGTGTGTGTGTGTGTGTGTGATAGGATAATGCAGGCCTATATTCAAAATCCTATTACTTTGCATTACTATTTATACACTATATACTTTTCTATTACATGTTTATTATAATTATAAGTTCTTTAATTGTCATCTTCTCGTAATGGTGTTTGCTTTCACTTTAAAACACTTCTTACAAATCCATTTTGTTTTCAAATCTTTTTAGCACGATTTCCCACCAATCACCAATTACCCATTTAGGTGACATTTACGCTCACGTGTAATGGATATATTTCATTAACTATTGGAATGCTATAGGCAGATAAAAATAATAATTTCAACAGAATACTGTTATTCAATTACAATCAGGTTATACAAATACTGCAAATGGTTCTGTTTGGACATTTAATTGACAGAAATTGTGGAATGTATAGGCTTCGACAGTAATACAACTGGTGTCTCTCCTCTCTCGCTCTCAACCTAACTTCCACCCCCACTCCCAACACACTGGTTCCAAGATCCCCAACCATTCCAACAGTCCCTCCCACAGTCACTCGTAGACTCCCACAGCCGCTGTACATCAGTAGTGTGTGAAACAGCCCACCTGGGGCTAAATTCACGAAGAAGTTACGCAAACACTTACGAACCTGAACATCTTTTCTCAATCTTTGGCGGCTTTGTTTACAATTATTAAACAGTTAATGAGCTCCGAAGCACCAGGAGGCTATTTATAACAATAACAACAGTTGATTGGCAAGTTTTCATGCTTGTAAACTGTTTAATAAATGTAACCAAAGCCATCAAAGATTGTGGAAAGATGTACACGTTCGTAAGTACTTGCGTAACTGCTTCGTGAATCTGGCCCACCTGGTCTTGTATTCCATTTCCTTTCTGCCCCGTTACACCAAAAATGTAACACCTGCACACAAGTATACTTCCATAATACACCATAGCAAAACACCACAAGCGCCAGGATGTCACCTAATCGATGAATTCTGCTATTAAAAGAGCACATCGAATTTAACCATTTACTATGCAAACTAGCAGCCTGTTATTTACATTCGTAATTAAAAACTTTTGGTCATCCGAAATGGAGAATAAACTTCACAATTGACGCCTAAAATGGACGACCATCAACTCGGTAAAAAAAAAAAAAAAAAGCCTCTGCGTGGACGCCACAAACCCCCTTTTTTTTTTAGGCCTACGCGGAAAGATTTTTTTGATGCATGGGAATTATGGAACGAGAAGCTTCACTGATCAACAAAGACGCAAGGTGAACCAATTATTGCAAATTACAGTTCAAAGAAATGACCTCCTGTTAACCAAGTTACTGCTGAAATAATAAATAATACCACCTTTATAACAATAATTTGTTGTTGAGCCTACTCATGCTCTTTTGAGTATTGAAGATGCGCTGAAACATTGTCAGATTTAAACAATTTTAAAATCTACTTTACTGGCGTGTCCACTACTAACAATTTACTTTTAACACGTATTAGGTTAAAAAGTTATTTTATGCAATCTGTCAAAAGTCGTGCGTGAATTCAGTTTAATGCAATTTTGTGAAAACAGAGACGAAGTTTTGCAAGCTAAGCCACTTTCCACTCGGCAAGTATCCCGTGGATCACTTTCTGCAACAGATAATAGACAATGTTTTGTGTTCTGTGGTGGCAGGGACGCACCGGCACCTTTCCTGTCTCTCTTGCAAAACATTTTGATGTGCTGACTTATTTGTCTGTAATTCTCGGTTTCTAGTGTGTGTGTGTGTGTGTGTGTGTGTGTGTGTGTGTGTGTGTGTGTGTGTGGGTGTACTCACCTAATTGTACTCACCTAATTGTGCTTGCGGGGGTTGAGCTCTGGCTCTTTGGTCCCGCCTCTCAACCGTCAATCAACTGGTGTACAGATTCCTGAGCCTATTGGGCTCTATCATATCTACATTTGAAACTGTGTATGGAGTCAGCCTCCACCACATCACTTCCTAATGCATTCCATTTACTAACTACTCTGACACTGAAAAAGTTCTTTCTAACGTCTCTGTGGCTCATTTGGGTACTCAGCTTCCACCTGTGTCCCCTTGTTCGCGTCCCACCAGTGTTGAATAGTTCATCCTTGTTTACCCGGTCGATTCCCCTGAGGATTTTGTAGGTTGTGATCATGTCCCCCCTTACTCTTCTGTCTTCCAGTGTCGTGAGGTGCATTTCCCGCAGCCTTTCCTCATAACTCATGCCTCTTAGTTCTGGGACTAGTCTAGTAGCATACCTTTGGACTTTTTCTAGCTTCGTCTTGTGCTTGACAAGGTACGGGCTCCATGCTGGGGCCGCATACTCCAGGATTGGTCTTACATATGTGGTGTACAAGATTCTGAATGATTCCTTACACAGGTTCCTGAACGCCGTTCTGATGTTAGCCAGCCTCGCATATGCCGCAGACGTTATTCTCTTTATGTGGGCTTCAGGAGACAGGTTTGGTGTGATATCAACTCCTAGATCTTTCTCTCTGTCTGTTTCATTAAGTACTTCATCTCCTATTCTGTATCCTGTGCCTGGCCTCCTGTTTCCACTGCCTAGTTTCATTACTTTGCATTTACTCGGGTTGAACTTCAACAGCCATTTGTTGGACCATTCACTCAGTCTATCCAGGTCATCTTGTAGCCTCCTACTATCATCCTCTGTTTCAATCCTCCTCATAATTTTTGCATCGTCGGCAAACATTGAGAGGAACGAATCTATACCCTCTGGGAGATCATTTACATATACCAGAAACAGTATAGGTCCAAGGACTGACCCCTGCGGGACTCCACTTGTGACGTCTCGCCAATCTGAGACCTCACCCCTCACACAGACTCGTTGTCTCCTGTTGCTTACGTATTCCTCTATCCACCGGAGTACCTTCCCTCTCACTTCAGCCTGCATCTCCAACTTTCGCACTAGCCTCTTGTGTGGCACTGTATCAAAGGCTTTCTGACAAAGGCTTATCAAAGGCTTTCTTTCTGTGTGTGTGTGTGTGTGTGTGTGTGTGTGTGTGTGTGTGTGTGTGTGTGTGTGTGTGTGTGTGTGTGTGTGTATACTCATCCTGTGAGCGGCAGCGCAAAAAAGGACAGTCAATAATTGACAGTCACTGTATCACTGGCTCTATGTACACATAGAGCCAGTGATACAGTGCTCCTGTATCTCTCTCTCACTCTTTTCAGCTTATTCTTGTATTATAATTAATATTATTTTGTTTGAGGGGAGAAGGGAAGGCGGCGGAACTAAGCCCATGTTTTGAAATAAAGTTCCTCAAGGCTTCCTGACAATCTCCTTTCCTGACTATTGATAGAAAAACTAGGTCAAATGGAGGAGTAGGTCTGTATATTAAAGAAGACCTGGTATGCACAGAACTACTAAATTCAACTAATGAGGTGGTAGAGGTACTTGGAATGAAGGTAGAGAAACTAAACCTAATTATTATTCTAATATATAAACCGCCAGATACAACGATTGAGGAATTCACAGAGCAGATGCACAAAATAGAGAACATACTTGACAACCTAGCAAACCCAGCTCCAGATATTATCTTTCTTGGAGATTTCAATTTACCGAGTCTAAGATGGAGAACGGCAAACACAAATATCATAGCAGGGAATGACCCGGGAAATAACCAACCACAGGTTAGAGAACTTTTGAGATTCTGTGACAAATTCTCGCTCAATCAACAGATTACAGAACCAACTAGGAACGAAAACACACTAGACTTGTTATTCACAAACAATGATGAACTAATCAGGGATATCACAATCTCAGATACTTCATACTCAGACCATAAGCTCATTGAAGTGCGAACTAGCATAAATAACGGTAGTAGGTCTAAGAGACCCAACAAGCGAGAAGGAATATTCAATCAATTCAATTTCAACAATAAGAGGATTGACTGGGAAAAAATAAATGTAGACCTTGCAACCATTCAATGGGAGACGGTCTTAAGCGACAAAACTCCCACACAGGGAATAGCTCAACTGACAGCTGAAGCTTACAAGGTCTGCTTGAAGCACGTACCTGTGAGGAGGGGCAGAAAGAGGACCACTCTAGAAAGAGAACGGAGACGACTGTACAGGAGAAGGAAAAAAATAACGGAAATGCTTCGGCAGACACAACTATCACAAGCAAGGAAAACAACCCTAAGCAGGGAGATTGAGGAAATAGAACAAACGTTGAAGCGATCATATGAGTCTGAGGAAATGGAATTGGAACAGAAAGCTATACAAGAGATAAGGAAAAATCCGAAATATTTTTTCACATACGCAAAATCAAAATCCAAAACCTCGACCAGTATTGGACCGTTAATTACAAATGAAGGTACGTACACAGAGGACAACAAAGAGATTAGTGAAATTCTAAGAAGCCAGTATGAGGCTATGTTTAGCACACCAATAAACAACATGAAAGTTGATGACCCCAGACAGCTTCTTTATGAATGACATTCAAGCTGCAGATAATATAACGGATATTACCACAAACTCGGAAGACTTTGAAAGAGAAATTGATAATATGCCTATGCACTCAGCTCCTGGGCCTGACTCATGGAATTCAATATTCATAAAGAAATGTAAAGTACCAGTAGCGAGAGCACTCAGCGTAATATGGAGAAAGAGCCTGGATACAGGGGAGATACCAGCAGCACTTAAATCTGCAGATATAGCTCCGTTGCACAAGGGGGGGAGTAAAGCCTTGGCAAAAAATTATAGGCCAGTTGCACTAACATCACACATAATAAAAGTGTTTGAAAGAGTGATTAGGAATCAAATTTCTAGTTTTATGGAAAACAATGAATTGCACAATCCAGGACAACATGGATTTAGAGCGGGAAGATCCTGTCTGTCACAGTTACTCAACCACTATGACAAAATCACAGAAGCCCTAGAAGAAAAGCAAAATGCAGATGTTGTATACACAGACTTTGCAAAGGCGTTCGACAAATGTGACCATGGGGTGATAGCTCACAAAATGAGGTCAATGGGAATAACTGGAAAAGTAGGACGCTGGATACTCAATTTCCTGTCGAACAGAACACAAAGAGTAACAGTCAATCAGATAAAATCGAGTCCAAGCGATGTTAAAAGCTCTGTACCTCAAGGTACAGTCCTTGCACCGCTACTGTTCCTTATTCTCATATCTGATATAGACAAAAATACACGCCACAGCTTCGTGTCGTCCTTTGCAGATGACACAAAAATCAGCATGAAAATTACCTCTGCTGAAGACATTGAAAAACTACAAGCAGATGTCAACAAAGTTTTTGATTGGGCAGCAGAAAATAACATGATGTTTAACAGTGATAAATTTCAGGTACTCAGGTACGGCAAAAATGAGGATCTGAAACATAATACAGGGTACAAAACACAATCGAATCTTCCCATAGTAGGAAAACAGCATGTCAAGGATTTGGGAATAATGATGTCCGACGATCTAACGTTTAGGGAGCATCACCAAGCAAATATCGCGTCAGCCAGAAAAATTATCGGATGGATTACGAGAACTTTCAAATCCAGGGATCCCATCACAATGGTTGTACTCTTCAAGTCACTTGTGCTGTCCCGTCTCAAGTACTGCTCAGTACTCACTTCCCCCTTCAGAGCAGGAGAGATTGCTGAAATAGAGGGAATACAGAGAACATATACGGCACGCATAGACGAGATAAAACACCTAAATTATTGGGATCGTCTCAAAGCTCTCCAAATGTACTCACTAGAAAGGAGACGAGAGAGATACCAAATAATATACACCTGGAAAATACTGGAGGGTCAGGTCCCAAATCTACACAGTAAAATAACAACGTACTGGAGTGAACGATATGGAAGAAAATGCAAGATTGAACCTGTGAAGAGCAGAGGTGCCATAGGCACAATCAGAGAGCACTGTATAAACATCAGGGGTCCGCGGTTGTTCAACGTCCTCCCAGCGAGCATAAGAAATATTGCCGGAACAACCGTGGACATCTTCAAGAGAAAACTGGACGGTTTTCTAAGAGAAGTTCCGGATCAGCCGGGCTGTGGTGGGTACGTGGCCCTGCGGGCCGCTCCAAGCAACAGCCTGGTGGACCAAACTCTCACAAGTCGAGCCTGGCCTCGGGCCGGGCTTGGGGAGTAGAAGAACTCCCAGAACCCCATCAACCAGGTATCAACCAGGTATCATGGGTATTAATTACATTTGCTGTCGTCCATCTGTGTCGTTCATTTCGGTTATTAAACTATAGGCTTACCCTAAATGTTTCTTTGTATTTCCATCTTTCTCTTTCTTATATCCATTCTTCTCTAGTCTATACCAGTTTTCTCCTTTTATATCTATCTCTTTGTATCGCATATCTTCGTATTTCTATCTATAATTCAGTAATTATTGGGCCGCCCGCCACACCCTCTCCACAAGCCTGTCTTCCGGCGCCATATCGAGCCATCAACAGCGTTAGGCTTCTCTCAGCATATCCCTCTACCCTCCCTCTCATTCCACCCTTCATTCCTTCCCCTCATACCCCATCCCTTCAACTCCTTCCCACACTCCCCCACTTTCTAACAGCCCCGCGGGCGAGGTAGCCCTAGCCCGGCTCGGTTATCGTGGAGGATATCTCCAGTAATTACAATCTAATGGCAAGACCTCGCTGGGCCGCGGCAACGCCTCATCAGCTCGTCATAAAACCTGCTCCTTGTTAAAAATGATTCAGTATCCTCCTTCACCCTGCACAGTCCAGCAACCAGGAGGCCTGGTCGACGACCGGGCCGCAGGAGACGTTGAGCCCCGGAAGCACCTCAAGGTAACCCTTGATTCCTGCTACACACAGTGTTCCTAGGCAGTGATGTGGCGGAGTCTGGCAACATACAAGATTTCATATGGAGATATGAAGCCCAATAGGCTCAATTACACCATTTGATTGATTATCGAGACGAAAGCGCCAAAGTTCAACCGCCCCCATATGCATAATTGGGTGAGTACATAGCCTGCCACAGTCTGCCTAGTACATATTGCCTACAGCAGTGTTCTTTAACTTAATACAAATAACCTGCCATAGAGCTCCTAGTACACATAGCCAACCAGAGTGCTCCTAGTACACATAGCCAATCATAGTGCTCCCAGTACACAGCCTACAATAGAGCTCCTACTAAAACAACAAGCCAACAAGGTGTAGAATACAATCCAAGATCCTATGTTAGAAAGATTGCACCAAGAAAAGACGGCTCGCCCCCCAGGAGCATATGGCCAAAGAGCAGAGATACCCTCTCGATGACAGTCACCACATGATATATAACTCCAAGACAAATTGTAGTTAAAAGCACCAACAGTAGTCATCCCTTTATATTCAAGTGCATCTGAATGCACACAACAACGAATATTTATAAACGCCTTTTCTACCCAAAAGCATAACCAAAGAATGAGAAACGGCAAAACGTGTACATAAGCATCAGAGATTGTATATATACTTGCACTTAAGTATTCAAAATTGAAATACTTTATTCCTAAATGTTTGTACAAATTTTACAGTTGGGTTACTTTACACAAATTTACAGTAAATTATTTACCCGAGTCATAATTATAACAAACACGTGATGAAATGTACACATTTTAAAACATGTGGTTCACGGTTGTTCAACATCTTGCCAGCGAGTATAAGAAATATTGCCGGAACAACCGTGGACATCTTCAGGAGAAAACTAGATAGTTTTCTTCAAGAATTTGATTGTTGCAGTACCGGACCAGCCGGGCTGTGGTGGATATGTGGGCCTGCAAGCCGCTCCAAGCAACTGCCTGTTGGACCAAACTCTCACAAGTCAAGCCTAGCCTCGGGCCGGGCTTGGGGAGTAGAAGTACTCCCTGAACCCCTATCAAGCGGTTATCAAGCAGGTATCAACCAGGTATGTAACCCTTGGACTGCCCAGCATACTTAAAAGTACTACATTGTGGTGCACCTGACCAAAATCGCATATGGCGATTTGCGCACAAATAGTAAATAAATGAAGCAATGCATTTGTTAACAAACAATTCTCGGAAGTGACAGCACGTTAGTTTAGCTTTCAAACCAGCCCGGTCTCTTGATTTGCCACTCCTTAAAAAATCCAACCATTTAGCCTACCCAGAAAGGCACCCAAGCAACCAACCTAACCTATCGAGTTCGATGCCAGGAACATTTGAGAATTTGTGAGTTGATGCTTTACTTAATAGAATGTATTTGTAACGTTGGTTAGGATAACGTGAAAAGCGCGACTTAATGGTTGAGGACAGGTTGTTCAAACACACACACATATCGTGTCAGACGGCGGGCAGCCCGTCTGCTATCCCAAATATCCCACGCTCTTTTCCCCCAGCCTGGTACGCCAAGCGTCCACTGGAACAGGCCTATGACCGCAAAACACACAAAACTCCCCAACGGGCGTGTTATGTATACATTACATCCGTGGGAACGGACACACATACACACACAGCCATATTGGCCTACGGCATACATCTTACTAGTGCGAGAGCATGTAGTATTGCCCTACAACGTTTATCTCATCAGTACTATAGAGCATGCAGTACTAGCCTAGGACACCCACCTTGAAAAAGTACAAAATAAATAAGAAAGCACGGATGGCTACAAGATTAGCCTAGTTCCAGAATTGAGGTGACCTGAAATGCTTGGAAGAAACTTGGATAACTAAGGAAAGGCTAAATAGAAGGTGCATGATGCAGACAAAACTTTTGGGTGGACACCCGACCCACAAATAGGAAAATTGAGGACACTTGGGCCCGCCCTGGACCATTATCACGTCGTGTAAACTCAGGGGTATCCACTGACAATGTTTACATTGAACAGTGACGTACCGGAACATTTATTGAAATGGATAAGCCTAATCAGGTGATTTGGATGCGAGGAAACGTTTCTTCAATGCAGGGGCAGTAAGTGGAACGTAACGTAACGTCTGCCCGAAACGCTCGCTATGCGTGCTAGTGGCTTCACAAGAATGTAAAATCATCATTGCTGTGATTTTGAAACCCCTTCAAAGTACCTTCTTGTATCTAAATAAATATATAAACAAGAAGGGTGAATTGAGGAGGTTAACTTCATTCATTGAGGAGGCTAACTTCATTCATAAGTTTAAAGGCAGACATGCCAAGAACCTGCCCGCCGCCAGCGGGCCCAGGAGCTGACGTTCGGCTCTGCAAACAATATAAGAACACACAAAACTCAGAGCGGCAACATCCCCCGTGTTCTCTCGCCTGGAAGCGATCACTTGGACTGTCAGATCACTTAAACCAGTCTGGCTGTCCGTAAAGGATACAAGTCACATTGTTCATAAGGCGGTTCACCAACGGATTTAAAAAAACAACCTAACCTTACCCAATCTAATCCAAGCGAGCCAACACGGCCTAAGGTAAACAATTCCGTCTAATATTTACAACCTGTTCTCACGTTACCTAAATACTTCGAAAGTTTAATTAGTGCTTTAGTGTATTTACAGAACTTGTTCAATAAATGAAGGTTAGGTTTGGTTTCGTCTGGTTATGTAAGTTACATTAATAGTACTAAGACACACTAAGTATTTACTTAGTTCTTCAATGTAGGAATTAACCTGAGGACCGGCTTGAGTTTTCAAGTAGGTGAGTTAGTAAGGGAATGAATGAGTCTAATTTTTTTATAATAATCCTAATATTTTCATAATTACTGTTGTATTTACAGTACGTATTTTGTTAGTTGCTAGTTTTCATCACTTATTATAATAATCAGTCATAGGCCTAATTATAATTAATATTTATATCGTAAGCCTAATCAAATTAATTATATTTACTATCATTACCAACATTAATACAATTCGTATTATCGATCATTAAAGTTTCTGCTAATCACTCTTTTAATTACCGTCGTTATTGCTAGGATTTGCATTAATCATGCTCTTGATGAGTTGTGCAGAGATAAGAAATCAGCAGCAGCTCCATGCTGCTCATCAGCGCCATCGTCGCCGGGATGGTAACCATCATTCATCAAACCCGAGCCAAGCGTCGCGTCAGGTGCGGCTTCGTCACGCACAAGACAATTGAATTCAGACGAGTGATTAAGTATTTTAGGGTGCGAGTGACTTCCCCCCCCCCTCAGATACCCAAATAGCCCTCAACCTTAACCCCTATCATACCCCCATTTCTTAAGCCCCCCCCCCCCCCCTCCTTTCCTTTTTGTACATGGGAGAGTACAGGAGCAAACGACTTCTGATTTCTGTTGGCCGACTGAGAGCATTCCCTTTCCAAATCTCAAGATCAAAATTTTATCCTCATTTAACCCGCAATACTACATTGCCCTCATCCCAATTCATTATTCCCTTCCCCTCATCCCCCTCACCCTCTTGCTCCCCATATCTCATCTCCTTACCCTGTTCATCTCATCCATCGACACCCCTAAAGGTAGAGCCGCGTAGAATAAGACTGGATTGATGTCTTGGTTAATGATTGGAATGGTCGGAAATACGCATGGATATTTTATTTCTACCACAGAAGTGACCAATGCTAAACAGCATATATATACATTTTCTTGTCCTCAATGGTCCTCCAATGGACAGGGTTAGAGATCTGCTAGTAGCACTTTTAAAATGCTAATCTAACCTACATATATAAAAACATAAATTAACATCTGTCCTACATAAACAGTGTTCGAGGGCATCTTCGAGGGCGAGTTGTATATGTTCTTTTATACATAATGTGCGTTCACAAAAGTGAAATGCAATTATGACCAGCTTACACACATATACACAAACATATATAGAGAGAGGAAGGGCTACGGGAAAAATGAAGGACTAAAATGATTATATATATTATATATATATATATATATATATATATATATATATATATATATATATATATATATATATATATATATATATATATATTGGAGAGATGAAATATTACCATAGGCTACGCTACGAGACAACATGCCGTCTTGAGGTTATCTTGAGATGATTTCGGGGCTTTAGTGTCCCCGCGGCCCGGTCCTCGACCAGGCCTCCACCCCCAGGAAGCAGCCCGTGACAGCTGACTAACACCTAGGTACCTATTTACTTCTAGGTAACGTCTACAACATGGTGTTAGTATGCACTCATTAAATGTAGTGCAATGTTACCATCTCGACGTTTTGAAGAGTTCTGGAGAGGTTTCTGTTCTCACTGGTAGTAACAACTTGTGAGTGATGTATAATGAAGTTGGCTATGACAGGAAGATGCCCTCTTCCCCCCCCCCCCGGACAGGTTGTCTCCATCATTGATAAGTCTTATTTATACCCACAAATGTGACCCGATAGATTATGAATGAGAAAATCGTCAATATGAGACAGTCCTCTCTCAATCTGTGATCGAAAGCTAAAGTTAATATTGATTTGATTTGATAATCCAAACAAAGTGGTATAATTTTGTCCTCCACCGTACAAACTGCTACAACGTTAGCCTATCCTAAACAATTAGCCAGTCTACTAACACAACGTATACACACACAAAAAAAAAAATTATCGAACACTTAATACACGAAAAATGCATATTTCCGTTTCTTGAGGGTTCCTATCTATTGGAACAATAGCAGGTCTATTTACATTCTCGACGAGTACTCATACAAGAGATGAACGCGAAAAAAATTGAGGTTATATACTACTCGTCTGATTGGTTAGGGTTAAATTAGAAAGAACGATTACATAATACAAGTCGTACTTTATGTACGCCTACAGATCTTTAACGTTAACAGTGCATTAGGAGTGAGGTAACTGGAAAAGGAGGAATGGAAAAGAAATAGTAGTAGTAATAATAGTAGAAGGATGTTGTGATGGGAATGCGATTTAAGGAACAACCGAGGAAACACAGGCCAGTTAAAAAATATCAATGTTAGCCTAAGCTGAGAAACACGCACAGCAAAAGGTAGAGAGGAAGAAATAAAATAGAGAAAACAAGAAAAAGAAGAAAGATTATTTTATTATTCCTAGGAAGATGAGTAATTTTTAGTAATTCACTGTTAAACGACATCTTACTGTCTAAGAAACTGAGACAGGCCTAGATTGGGGAATTATCTCTAAAAGATGGTTCAAGTGATTGGGTATCGTTCCTCCACTCAATCCTCATATCCCAGCTCCTTCTTTTCATATCCTTTCCAAGTGCTATAGTGTCATTATAGTTTGACGGTTTCTCATGATAATTACCTTTTGGCTCTAAGACATAATCTTAATATTCAAGATTATTTTGAAATCTAAATTAATATTCCTTAGCATTTTTAAACTATTGAATTCTTTGCAGTACCATATTTTCAAAAATATTCCATAATGAGGCAATTGTTATCGGGTTGAAGTTCAGAATTTGTATGTTATCCTGTTTGTCTTCCGTTAAAAGAAGAATGATTACCTTTGTGATGATGAACACATGTAGGATCCTGTTGGGTACGAACTGGTGAACAATCCAGATATTTATTAATATTCTAAAGAAGATCGAACGACAATCGGGAGGATATCTGTATGCTTCTACCAGCCGACGTATTAAACCCACCGGCCTCGTCGGCTGAGGCTTGCCAGTGCATCCTAAGTTCTCTATACGTCACTACACACATCTAATCTCTCCTAAAGTGTAACAGTATTATTAAGATATTATTGTTTTGATCAGTTGTTAATACAGTTTAGAATGTTGGAGAAGTGTCGACCGAACTTGGCAACTATTTCTGTTTACAAGAACAACTTTCTGCTTACAGAAATAAAATATGTAATGTAGTATTGCCTTGTAAAATTTATGTATATATAATATATATTGTATTTTATTAAATAAAGATATAAAAAACTATTTTTGTTGGC